>NW_007726249.1:740262-760392 GCF_000696425.1 Galeopterus variegatus
GCGGGCGTGGGCCCGCTCCCCCTTCCCGGGGGGGGGCTGGTCTGCTCCGTGGCCACCAATGGCATGTGTTGTGTGTGTGTGTGTGGGGGGGGGGGGGGGTATCCAATCCAAAATGAGCTCCCACTAACCCGAGTGCATCACGGGATTCTGACAGCAGCAGCAGGTTCAGGTGCACCCAAAGTCCCTGTCCTTTCCCAACCGAACCACCTGCAGCTCCCACCCCCCAACTCTCTCATGTCCCACCCTCTGCAATGCTGTGCCCTCTGCCTGCACGGCCAGCTCCTGCTCATTCTTCAAGGCTCGCTAGGGTTCTGTCTCCTGCAGGAAGCATTCCTCGATGCCCCAAGATGGGCCTTCCCTGGGCTCTCCCCACCCTCGTGCTTCCCCATCAAAGCCTGGCCACCTGCGCATTTCCTGGCTGGAATGTGAGTCCCCGAGGGCAGGAGCAGCCTGTCTGGTTCACAGTGCCCAGCCCTGAGGGGGTGTTCATGGAATGTGAATGAAAGAAAAAGGCACTTGCCCTGCTCTGGAACTTTCTATTTTTTTTTCTGGAACTTTCTTATATGCATCTCACTGACTCAATTCTGCTCTTGCTGAGCATAAAGCAGTTTACAGTGAGTCTGTGTGCGTGTGTGTGTCTGAGTGTCAGCAGGGGTCAGCTTGTAAGTGGACGCCCTGTTGCGTGGATGGGCCTGAGCAGGGACACTGCTCCTCTCTGAAACTGTCTGGGGCTTCAACCTGAAAAAGGAAGGCAGTTCTGACACATGCCACAACACGGATGAACGTGAGGACATTATGCTAAGTGAAGCGAGCCAGTCACAAAGGACAAATGCTGTCTGATTCCATTACATGAGGTCACTAGAGTAGTCAAATACAGAGAAATAGTACTGAAAGGTAACACAAATCTTTCCATGAACTTATTGAAGTACCCTTGTACACAGAGACAGAAAATTGAATGGTAAGTGCCAGGGGCTGGGGGACAGAGAGAGTTAGTTTCTAGTGGGGACAGAGTTCCAGATAGGGAAGAAGAAAAGACTCAGCAGATGGATGGGGGCAGTGGTCACACAGCCATGTGAATATACTTAATGCCAGTGAATTGTTTGCTTACAAATGGTTATGATGGAAAGTTTTGTTTTATGTATATTTCACCACAGTAAAAAAAGAATACTGCCCGGGGGTTTGAACTGGTGACTGCATTAGCCTGGGGGCACTTTGAGGGCTCCGGAGTCCTCCTGGCTGGTGGCCAATGGCTTCGTGGCTTGTGCAGTGAGTGACACAGATGGTGGGAAGGAGGACGGGGCTGGGGGCCAGGGGATGAGAATCGCCTCCCACTTAGAACCTGGTCACTATGGTTCTTACTCCCCAGGCTTTCTGCATAATCTCGCTGAGTCTCCATAACTTCCTGTGGGAGTGGGGATGCTTAACCCTATTCTGTAGATGAGGAATTTGAGGCCAGAGATGATGAGTGACTTGCTCAAGGACATAGCACACCAGGATGGGGCAAGGACTGGACCCCAAGTCCATGCCTCAGAGAGCAAAGTGCCAGGGCTGAGAGGCCCCTTAGGTGCTCAGGTTGGGGGTGTGTGTGGGGGTGTGCAGGTGTGTGCATAAGTGTGTACACACGTGTGAGCACGTGTGCATGTGTGCACTTCCTTGGACAGGGCCTGGGGTGTCCAGGGGTGACAGGGCAGCAGAGAGGTGTGGGATGGCCAGTGCCCTGGCTTCTGAGCTCTCTTCCCTGGTCACACCCTGGACTCCCGTAGTGGCTGAGGGGAGCGTCCTGGACTTCTACCAGCCCCTACAGCCCAGAGGCTGCAAAATGACAGGACCCTGAGTTGCTGGGGAGGGAGGATGGGTGGAGGGGAGCTGCCTGCTGCCTCTGGGATAAAAAGGGCAGAGCTCTGCAGCCAGATGGCCTGGTTTAGCACTTGACACTGACACCCACTAACTGTGGACCTTGGGCAAGTTACTCTACCTCTCCAGGCCACCGTATCTGCCTGCCCCCCAATCTGGGACGAGGACTGGGGATCAGAGGTGACATAGGCGAGGCAAGCACTCTGCACAGTGCCAAGTGAGGCTGCCTGGGGCTCACCGACTCGAAGGCCATGGAGATCCACTGCACACGGCCCTCCTTGACGCCCACGGCCCCATGTGACAGCTGCCCTGGTAGCAGGTTGGGCTCGGGCAGCTCCTTGCATTCAGGGTGCAACATCTGCAGGAAGGCGGAGATGCTGTAGCCTGCAGGGAGAAGCGAGAGAGGGGGTGTGGGTGGGCCCTAGAGGAGCAGCCCATCCCCACCCCACCCACCGGTGCACCCCGCTCACCTACCTCCCGGGTTTACAAAGTGTTTGTCACCATTGGTAATGTCAGTGGGAAACTTACAACACACATTTGCCAGTGGGATGAAAATGACATTTGGGGACCTGTCCCCTTTTTTGGAAAACCTACTGTGGCAGGTGTGCACACACATACCACACACGCACCTCAGCACAAGTCCCTGCTCACGCACAAGCCTGCCCTCATCTGGAAAACACTCGGCTGTTCCCACACGCCCCGCTCCGGTGTGGACACACTCAAGCACAGACGTAGATCCACAGACACCCACGCACCAGGCACATGCGTCCTTTGGGCTGTCCACCCTGGGACCACAGTCTCTGTGGCCTGCCCTGGAACTGGCTCCCCACACCCCACGCACCTGAGGGTAGGCACTGGGCCCCACCCGGCTTCACCAGTTCGGAGTTGCCCGCGATGGCCTTGCAGAGGCGACACAGGTGCCTAATTTCTTTGAAGAGGTCAAAGCTGCTGTCATAGACGACGCTGCCCTTTCCCAAAGAGACACAAGCCGGCCCAGGCCGCTTGGTGAGATGGGCACCCAAGCCTGGTCCTGCCTCCCACCCACCTCTGGGTGAGAACCCTTAGTAGCTCCCTGCTGCCACTGTCACCGTCACATTGCAGCCCTCTGCATGGTCACCCACTGTCCCCCCGACCCCAGCCTGCCCTGCCCCCACCAGCATCTTCTGCTTCCGTCACTGCCACCTTGCATGGGCCCCTCAGCCCCACCTCTTTGCTTTTGCTCACAGCGTTCTCACCTGGACTTGTCGCTTTCCTCCCCTCCCTTCTGGACAGACATATCCTGCCTGTCCTCCCACGTCCACCTGGTCCCCTCCCTGGTCCCTTTGTCCCCTTCTGAAGGCAGGGCACATCCACCAGTCCTTCCTCCCACAAACCCTCAGCACCGTTACGTGCTAGGTATGGTCCCAGTCCCAGCTCAATCAATGCCTTCAAACACTTAAGAGCCCAGCGCAGGACACAAACACGCATAAAGGGAGGGAGTCCTCGCAGAGTGGACAGCACCCCAGCCAGGGCGTGCAGCAGGGCCGAGGGCGAGGGCTGCAATCATCCAAGGCTGAAGGAAGACCAAGGGGGGTCGTACGTGCTTGATTTCCCCCATCTCTGTTCCAGCCCCTCATGGGGATGGACAGCCACCTTGAGCCCCAAACTGTACCCAGATTCCTGGGTAACTCTAAGACATCAACCCTGCTCAGTTCTCAAGAGAAACGGTGCCCCCCAGGAACCCATGGGGGTGCTGTCTGGGCTGCAGCCAAGAGATGGTGTGAGGAGCTGGGCTGGTGGCCCCCGTGGGCCAGTACTTGTTTGCAAGCCTGTTGCAGCTGGGCCTTTTAGCATCTGCCCAAACTGAGCCCACATACCGGGTCTCCGATGACATGATTGTCCACCTGCCGAGTGCGGTTGATGCCAATAATGCCAAAGACCACAAAGACCATGGCCCCAGTATCCACCAGCGGCCGCACCGCTGGCTTCCCGCAGCCCGTGTTCACACAGGGGTTGAAGCCGAAGGTGGCCGAGAGGCGGGTCTTGGGCACTGCAGAGGGGAAGTCCCAGCTGTAAGGGAAGGTGGGCCCGAGCTCCCGAGGCCCCCACTGGAGCACCCCGCATGAGTACCTTTCTCACTAGGCACATAGAAGAAGCCTTTGGTAGGCCCGTCGGGGCCGGAGCTGAGCAGGCAGCCAGGAGGTGCCGCACACACGCGCCCGTGGAAGGGGGGCTTGTGGGCCTGAGCAAAGTACAGTCTCCTGTGGAGGCAAAGAAGGCCAGGGCTGAGGCCGCGTGGCCACTCAAAGGGCTGGGAGGGTGCAGGGGTCTGGATTTGGGCTCCCCCAGCACACTAGGGGTTGGAGAATGTGCCCAGGGCTGGGGGTTTGGAGGCCTGTTCCAGTCCCGCCCCTGCCAAGGCTCCTCATAGGAAACCAGTCAAGACCCTTCCCCTCTTTTGGTCTAGGTCTCCCCACAGGTGTCACGAAGGGTGGAGGAGACCAGCAGTTTTCCAACTGTCCTCCAGGGAATGCAACAGTTCAGGAAGGGAACAGGGACAGTCTTGGGGGTCTCTGCTCAGAGCCCCCAGCCCTACCTCAACTTGCACAGTTAGGGAGTCTCAAGATTCTGTTTGAAGAAAGGGTTCCATGGCCAAACAGCTTGCTAACCACTGGACTGACATAGCTCAAGGTTCTTTCTAGAATGTTTTAAGCTCATCCAGGCAGCCTGTCTGCCCCTTCAGTGCTAATGTGTATGTGCAGAGCGGGCCCACCCTGGGTTCAGGAGAAGGAGGCAGAGGGACCCCCGCCCCTGAGCAAGTGGGGCTGGGCTGAAACGGACCCAGTGAGAACCATCTTGGTCATCCCCCTGCCTCCAAACTGCACCCCTTCACCCCAAGTGGAGTTTGGCCTCCTGTAGGTGCTCAACGCCCTGAAGCCAATCCCGTCAGAGGCCACAGTCCCGTGTCCCCGTGTGGGGCCCAGCACTGCTGCTCTCTGCCACCACGGGTAGCCGGACTGTTTCTTTCAGAGTACTGTTACCCTAATTTGCAATGACACTGCTGTTTACTTGTTAGCAGACCGTCTCCTGCCGGATGGCCCCAGGGCAGCAGTCACGTCTGTCTTGTTCACCACCACAGCCCAGCCCCAGCACAGCGCTGGCACACAGTCGGCGCTCAAAGTTTGTTAAAGCAATGAATGGATGAGACAGGAGACCCTTGGCTAACACGGTCTCAAAGCATAACTGAATGTAGGGCCATGTTCAGAATGTCGGGATGAGACCTGGGAAAAGATGCCCCCAGCTGGCCTGGAGACCCTGAGAGGCACAGGACACAGCCCCTCATTCAGCAGGTATTGGGGCCCTTCCTTCATGCAGGGACTAGGCAGGGACTGAGTACACAGTAGATCAACACAACAGACACAGTCCCTCCCTTCACTCACCTACAGCCTAAGAATATTAATAAATATTTTCTGAATGAATTATATGTTCAGAGTGTGGATAACTGCACTGGAGAGCAAGCGCAGAACGCACTCGCTCATTCATTCAGCAAGTATTTACTGAGCACCTGCGTGCCAGGCACTGCGCTATGTTCTGAGGACACAGTACGGAACAAAACAGTCCAGGTGCCACTGCAGGCTGCAGACGTGCTCCTGGGGGCACAGGTAATAAGCCGGATCAGCACGATTTCAGGTGAGGTGGCACTGCTCATGTGAGGAGAGGGGGGCGAGCAAATGGGCCGGGCTGGCGGAGAGCGGCTTATCTGCAAGGCTCTGTTACCGGGTGTGCTGCTGCTCCTTGGCGGCCACGTAGAAGCTGAAGTCAAACTTCCAGCCCCGCTTGGCATCACAGGCCAAGGTTGTCACCATCCACTTGCGGGAGGGGCTCGCCGCCTGGAGCAGCCCTACTGTAGACATACAAGCGGTCAGCTTCCTGGTGAAGTTACCAAAAGGCGCTCTATACACCTAAGCAGTGGATCGACAGAGACAAGACACGTGACTCGGGGAGGCTGCCTCGGCCTGCACCCAGCCTCAGGCTCCGTCCCCTCCCTCTTTGTCATATCCCACCCTGTCCCAGCCTCTACAGTGAGGGACAGAGCCTGGGCAGAGGCTCAGGAGGCCTGGGTTTGAGTTTGAAAACTGGGCAAATCCCTTCCTCTCTCTCTGAGCCTCATTTGTCCCTCCAACAAACGTGCACTGAGCATCTACTCTGTGCTGGGCTCTGAGGACACACTGTTGACCAGGATGGGCACGGTCCCTGCCCGCCTGGAGCTGGCAATAGTGATGGCTTTGGGTTCTGTTAGGGGTTGTGAATTAGATAATTAAGATAAGACAGAGGATAAATGGCAGTGGACAAGGAGGGTGGCCACGACAGGGCTCTGTGAGGGGGTGGACATTTGTGCCGAGACTGAATGAGGCCTGAGGAGTCAGCTGCACATTAGGCTGGAAGGGAAGCTTTCGAGGCAGTGAGAACAGCATGTGCAAAGGCTCAGAGTCAGGGAAAGCCTCAGAGACCTCATCTTTCAAATGGAACAAACGAGTGGCATGTGCGCCTGTCACCCCGGAGGGTGTAACATATTAAAGAAACACGAATGACCCCTGTGAGGGGAACTGGAAGCCTGGGTTGGCCCTCGGAGACTCTTTGCTGGGGTGCTGGAGCAGCTGCCAGGAGGGAGAGCCGCCGACACCTGCACTCTCTGAGCACTCACTACATCCCAGATGTTATGTACTGCACAGGCCTCGCCTCATGTACCTCCAGCACTTTTTATACCCCATTTCACAGATGAGGAAACTGAGACTCAGAGGCACTAAGTAATCCACCCAAAGACATACAGTGTGTAAATGGCAGAGCTGGTACTCGAACCCAGGCCTGGCTGACTTGGAAGCCCACTTACCACTCGCATGTCCCTGCCACAGATCTGGCTAATTTATGGGGGGGGGGGTCCTCATCTGCCAGTAGCAGCTCCATCCTCAAAGACTCTGTTTCCCCCTCCCTACTGGCCAGTATCCACTAGGTTGGCATTGAGGGTCCCTCCCCTGGTGGTGGTGGCTCATTTCATGACAGCCCAGGCTCACCTGGAAGGAGGGCACCTCTCCATCCCCAGGGGACACGGTCTGCCAAGGGGCAGGCAGGCTGGCATTGAGGGAGAGCCTGTAGACAGGTGGGTGGCCTTTACTCTTCACTTTGGAGACGTACACGGTGCCCGGGGAGTCTAGGGACAAATGAAGGATGGAAGAAGAGTGGACGGTCACCTTGACTGGCTTCTGACCCTGGAGCAGGCCACCCTCAGCTCTGCTGACCATAGGGCTGAGCTTTGACCTCAGGCTTATCTCCAAATGCCAGCTTTGTTCTTCTCTACTGGACCAGGTCCATGGCAATGATGGTGGGAGAGGTGGTGGTCACCAGGATGGGCTGGTGGCAAGGATGGTGGGGATGACAGTGATGGAGGAAGGTGAAGTTGAGCCAGTGATGGACAAGGGTAGTGGTGCCATTGATAGGGACCATGGTGTGAATGGTGCGGCTGGTGCTGGTAATGACAATGATTGGGACAGACATGGTGACAATGCCATGAGGTGACAAGGACAGATGGAAATGCCTCTCAGGAGGTTAATTCCCACAGTACACTTGTCTGCTAGCCGACAGAGCTCAGGATGCCCCTCCCCTGCCCCAGAGACTCAGGATGGCTTCGATGTACTGGGTGGGTTTGTGCAGCACAACAGGCCAGGCTAGGGGGTGGCAGGGGGACACCCACTGTTGGGCCCAGGAGAGCTGCTGGGATAGCAGGTGAGGTCCAGACTTCACCTCTGCAGTGACTCAAGAACACAGGCTCTTGTTTTTGCAGGAGAATCAAGAATGAATTTTATCTGCTCCTGTACGGGGCCCCTGTATCCTAGCACCAAGGAGGATTTCTCCCACCCCCAACACTCACCCTGAGGGGTGGCCTCAGGCCGGCTGGCCCAGGGGGCCCCCGAGCCTCGCTTCTTCTTCTCCAAGGATGTCCGGATGTTGTTCTGCAGGCTGTGGGGCTTCTCCTGAAACAGACCTATCCCCCACGCAGCGTCAGGGACAGCAGGGCTTCCCTGGCTGGGCCCAGTGGGCGAAGGGCAGGGGCCGGGATCTGTGACAGTCCCAGGAACATGGGTGTGGGGACTAGAGGGGCTGGATGCCAGGGATCTGAAAGAAACTAGATAGAACTGGAAAAAAAGTCAAATATTGAATTTATGGGAATCTTAAGCCAAGAGAAAGGGCCCCTCCAGCCCTGCCCAGAGAAAGACACGGAAGCTCTGCCTACTGTCCCCTTTCTGCCTCGCCCTCCTCATCTGTCGGGTGGGATGACACCTCCCACAGAGGTGGGTGAAGGACTAAATGGGCTGCTGAATCTCCTGCACTCAGCTACATGTCTGGCATGTGATAAATGCCCAACTATTAGGAGCGATTAGGGATGGAACGTTCAACTGGCAGAGATAATGAGAGATATTCCTACATTCCTGTTTTGCCTCAAGCATCGCGGATTAGTGTTTTTTTTTTTTTTTTTTTAATGAGAGAAATGTTATGCCTTAAAAATTTAAATCTTCACAGCCACCCTAGGAGGTTGTTATCATTAACCCCGTTTGAGGGTCTGGGAGGCCTGCGACCTGCACGAGGAAGTGAGCTGCAGGGCCCCGCTGGAGTCCAGCCCTGTCTGCTCCTGACGCCGAAGCTCTCTTTGCTGCAACACGAGGGGTCCCTTTAAGAGGCAGCTCAGAGCGACAAGAGGTACAGGGGCTGGGCTGGACTCCAGCTGGGGTCCTGTCTCTCCTGCAGATGTTGTCCAGGAACCTGGGGACCACCCTGGGGTCTGTCCGTGACGGAGGGCAGGGGTGTGTAGCAGCAGTGATGATGGAGCGGAATTCCCTGCCCAGGCCGGTGGGGAGAGGAGCTGGGGACGTGGCCAGGGCTCTTCGGGCACCTCTCAGCACTGTAGTTGATTGTCATGCATTTGGCTGATGCCACTACCAAGGGGAAGGCCGCGTGAACCCGAACACCACCCTAATTAAACGAAGGCAATTACAGCAGTTGGCGGATCTGCTCCCATGAGCTGGAAGCGCTCACCCAAGCATTTTCTCATTTGGTTTCTACATGACCCGGCAGAGCTGTAAGACCTCGGGTCGACTTCACCTGCCCCCAGGCCCGACCTCAGTCCCACCCTCTGTAAAATGAAGCCTGGGCCAGACTACCTCAAAGGCAAGGAGGCAGCTTTATCTCCTCTCCTCGCTTGTCCCCAACTCTGTCACCAAGTCCTATGGAGATCACCTCCTAAAACCCCCTCGACTCCACCAGCAGCCCCCACCGTCTCTAGTCTAAATGACTGGACCAGCTCCTACCTGGCCTCCCAGCCAGCTTCCACCCTGGCCCTCCAGTCCCCCTCCACACAGCATGTGAGAGACTCAATGTTGGCCCCTCTCAACTTAAACCCTCCACAAGTTTCCACTGACAATTAGAATAAAATAAAACAAATAAAACCTTAGCCCGCCTCCTCTGGCCCAGCCCAGCAGGCCAGCCTTAGCTCCTAAGTGCCCCTCTCAAACATGGCCCTGGTCTTTCCCACCTCAGGTGCTGACCTCTTGCCTAGATCTCTCCTTCCTCTCCCCTTCCGGCCTGGCTAACCCCTTCCCATTCTTCGAGTCTGGCTTAGACATGACCTCTTCCAGAAGCCTTCCATGATATTGTGCTCCTGAGGCACCCTGTTCTTCCTCTACCAAAGCTCAGATCTACTATTATGACAGCCTGTCCCTAGCACCAGATTGTGGACTCCCTGAGCTCAGGAACCTGTCCCTCCTGTCCACTGCACCCAGCCAGTAGTTTATTTAATGAACATGAGACCACTGAGGCTCAGGGGTAAGTATCTGCTTGACGTCACACAGTGATGGGGAGCCCGGATCCTGCATCTCTCAGGCCAATCGTCTTTGAGACCTAGACATCAAAGAGGGAGGGGGACACCCCTGCTGGAAAGCCTCACCTGAGCAGGTGATGCAGGAGATGCCCTCAGCGCTCAGGTTGTACTTGAGGTCCAGCAGCACCTGAATGTTGGTATCGGGCCGGAAGAGCAGCGGGGCCCGGCTGGCAGGGCGGAGCCGGCTGGCGAACACCAGGGACAGGACGAGGATGGAGAAAAAGAGCCCTACAAGGAAAGGACAGGCACTAGGTGGGGCTGTGGCCTCCAGAGCCCTAGGAAAGAGCTGCTCTCATTATGGGGGTGGGGGGTGTCCCAAGGGAATGTGCAATGGCCCAGCATGGCAGCCTGTGGGTGAAGTTTGCCAGAGATAGGGATAAAGTGGGTGGTTACATGTGGTGTCACCTGGGGTCTGACGATAAGCTATAAGCTAGCACTCCTGGACAATAGACAGCCACCATCTTAGAGCACACAGTAGTTTATAAAGAGCTGGCATGTCCACTTGATCTCATGCAACTCTAAAACACTGTTGAAGATCATAGCACTGAGCATTTATTGAGCACTTACTGCATGCCATGCATCAGGCTGAGATCTTTACATGCGCTGTGGCATTCGTCACAACTGCCTCCCTAGACACCATTCTTATCCTCCATTATAGAACAGGAAACTGAGTGTCAGACTCGCTGACACAGCCTAAGTCACACAGCTAGGATGTGGCAGAATTGGGATTCAAACGCAGCCAAGCTGATCGACCTCTAGAGTCCAAGCCTTGAGCGCTCTGCTCTACTGCCCAGCGTGAGGACTGGCACATAGTAGATGCTCAGTAAGCAGTAGCCACGGCAGGACCAGCGGCATTCTACGCAGGACGAAGGTGAGGCTCAGAGAGCGACAGGCTCCCACCCAGGGCTCTGACCTCTAGTCCACCTGTGGGGGGGGGCTCCCATTGCCGGGGTTCTCTGGGGGAGTCTGCCCCACACCTCAGGCACAGGGGCGGAGCTGCGAGACACAGGGGAAGCAGGTGGGGGGCCCACTTACCCACAATCACCCAGCGGCTCTTGACGGCGGACCACAGGACCCAGTGGTGCAGCAGCTCCTGCAGCTGGACGAGGAGCTGGCCCCGGCTGCCCCTGTCGGGGTCTGGCTGCAGGCCCTCGGGGGGCACAGACACCAAGGACACATCTCCCAACTCCAGCGACACTGCCAGGGCAGAGCAGTGGCCTGTCAAAGCCCACCCTGGTCCACACCCTCTCCAGGGGAGCCCAAATGCTAATGGAGGATCCCCACAGACCATCTTGCCCATCTTGTCCAGCATCCTGCCTCAGAACCAGCCTGTCCTCAGACCACCTTGTCATGGGCTCCCCCCGATCCTGGGCAGAGGCAGCCTCTGGGTCTCACCAGGGTCAGCAGGGCAGCCTGCCCCAGCTCTCACCTGGCTCCTCCTCGACATTCAGCAAGGGGATGTCATCATCCAGGTAGGGTATGGGGCCCTGGGCAGGGCTGCCCCCAGCCCGCTCAGCAGCAGCAAACACGTCCCCGGGGAAGTGCAGGGAGCTCTTGCGGCCGCACTTCTGGTGGCAGCTATTGAGAGAGTGGGGAAGGGGATGAGCCCAGAGGGTTGTGGGTACCCAGGGAAGGCAGGGCAAAGGCCCCAGCAGTCTCGTGAACCCAGGTATCCCTCAGTTTTCCTCTGGGGAGATACATGGTGACAGGGATGGGATGACTACATGTAGCAGGCCAGGCAATGACGTGACCAAAGCAGGGGAATCATTCTTCTACTGTCACGTGGCCCAGGGGCTCTGACACCAACTAATACTCGGGGGAGCCAGGATGAGGGGAAGCTGGGCCGGGCTGAGGCTGCAGCCAACATGGCCAAGGCCCCGGCTGGAGTGAATGCAGGGAGGTGAGGCTCGCCCCAGGGACTGGGGACAAGAATAATACACACGGGTAACACTCAGTGTGCTGCGTGCCAGGCAGCGAGACACGGGCCCTGTGTGGGTTCCCTCACTTAATCTTGTCAGGACTCCCACACAGTGATTACACCTGTTTTATGGAGAAGGAAACAGACGCAGAGAGGTTAAGTAACCTGCCCAAGGTTCCAGCTACCAACGAAGAGGCTGAGGTTGGAGCCCAGCTCCGAGTGACTGGGAAGGCCCCGTGTCCAATAAGACTACTGGGGAAAACCTGCCCCAGGCTGGAGGTTAGGGATGGGGCAGGGCTCATTTGGCATCTCTGTAGAGATTAGGAAAAAAGTGCCTTTTCCCCAAGACACTTTGTGCCTATGTCATAAAACTGTTATGGAAATAGTGCCTCAGCCAGGGTGCCCTTGTGCAGTGTCCAACCTGCACCACCACATGTGGCAGCCCCGAAGGGAGAGGCTGTCAGCAGGGAGAACTCAGGACTTTGTCCCAGGCCCAAGCCTGAGCTCTTTGCCAGGCTCTCATCTCCCTTTGGCCCCTCGTCAGCTCACCATGGTCAGGAGGACATCGTCATGGACCCCTGAACACCACTGGCCAAAGCCTTTGTATGCCCTGCCCCAGGCCCAGAGACTCCATCATCCCTCAATACTTCTAACCCCAGAACTGATTCCACACTCCTCTCCCTCCCCACCGTCCCCAACCACCAGGCCCATGAGACCCCTCTCCCTTGACCTCCGGCAGCAACTCCGGACTGACCCATTCAACTTCACGCACAGCTCACTACATCTAAAGACAAGAACCTGAGGACATTAACACGGCAGCTAAGAGCATGGGCTTTGGACTCAGATGTTCTTGGGTTTAGATCCTGGCCCTGCTACCTACTAAATAGGTGACCTTGAGAAAGTTGCCTGACCTCCCCGAGTCCTCGTTTTCTTATCTGTAAAATGGGCATAAGAGGAGGACCCAGCTGCCGGGGTTCAGGGGGATGGTGGTGGTATCACAAGAACTTGTACAAAAGTGCTTTGCCACTTCCTGGCACGCAGTAGGTGGTCACAAATTGTAATTACTAGACAGAAGCATCTTCTCCTTCTGCCTAGCACAGGACTGGGCATACGGAAGGTGCTCACTAATGAACCAAAAAGGCTTGCAGAATAGAGGCTGGTGTGCTGAGTGGCCCCCGGAGGCCTGTTAGGAATAGTCAGTGAGGGGAGGGCACGGCCAAGCTCACCTGGTCTGGCAGGAGCTCTCCAAGGGGGCGAGGTACAGGCTCCAGAGGCCCAGGGCCGCTGGCATGGTGAAGAGCACGGCCAGCCAGCAGCAGGACACGATGAGAGACATGAACAGGCCAAAGTCATGGACAGCCGGGATCTGGTGATGGAGAGGGAGAGAGGGGTGTGGGGCTGGGTGGGCCTGGGGACTCCTGCAGCCAAAGACACTCTGGACCCCAGACTACCCCCAGACCGAGGCAGGATGACAAAGCCTAGGCTGCCGGAATGCCAGCCGCCAGCTGAGGAGGACACCGGCAGCCAAGGGCTGGTGCCGAGGAGCACAGCAGCGGAGGAAGGGTCTCCACCTTGAGAGTGAAGGCTCTTGTCTCTCTGCAGCCCACTGCAGGGAACAGTGTCTGGCACAGAGGAAGTGCTCAGTAGCTGTCACTACATGAACAAATAAGGAATAGAGGAAAATGCATCCTGTTGGACCAGGCCATGTGTCAGTGAGGAGGAAGGGAGAGATCACTGTCACATGACAGAAGCAGGGAGGCTGGGGACTAGGAGCAATGGGTATGCTCTGGACATGTCACAGGAACCTGCATAGGGATGTGCCAGTTGGAAGAAAACTGTAACGAACAAGGAGACAAGCCTGTGCTCTTTCTGAAACACTTTCACAACCATCTTCTCATGTCAGTCCCTGAATAATCCACACATGAGGAAAGTGAGGCTCAGAGAGGTTAAACAACCCGCCCAAGGTCACACAGCAGTACTTGAACCCAGCTCCGCCTGCTTTCTGGATGCAGTTCTCCAGGAAGGCCTGGATAAGCCAAAGCATCTAGTGGTTTCTAGATGGGCTACTTGGCCCAGGTCATAAAATCTCTCCAAGACTTGGGCTGACTCACTGTCTTTTGGCTTCTTTCAGCAGCAAGGTCACAGCTGAATTCAGCACCTTCTCCCACACCCCGGTCAGAGGCCCGATGGAGCACGGGGAAGAGGAAGTCAGCATCAGGGACGAAAACGCAGCATGAAGCAGGTGGGTGGGAATGGCTCTGGACCAGAAGTCAGGAGACTTGGCCAGGCTCGTCCCTTACCAGCTGTGTGACCTTGAGGAAGTCACTTTACCTCTCTGGGCCTCAGTTTCCGTATTAGGAAAATAGGGATGGTCTTGTACATTTGTCACAGGTAATGAAGATTAAGTGTAAAGAGCTTTGGAAACTGTCAAATACCCTTTAGGGCAGAGGCTGGATTACTACTAATGAGTACTGGTAATAAATACTGTTTGTATTATTATAATTTTCCCATTCATTAAGTTTCGATAATGGGTGATTAGTAACAAAAATGGACTCACTCTAGAGACATGGCAGGTACCTGGAGGCAAAGGCTGTGTGAACAGAAAAGGGGCGGGTGGGAGGAGCAGAGACCAGGAGCCAGGTGTGTACGGGAGGAAGGGGGAGGGGAGGACAGTGACAGAGGGGCGGGTCTCCCACCTGGGAGAAGACGTTCGCTGCGTAGGCTGCGGCCGTGGTCAGGGAGGTGAAGAAGGTGGCCTTGCCTGCCGTCTGGATGGTGTGGATCATCCGCAGCTGCGGGTCTTCCAGGTGCGTGGCCTGGCGGTAGGTGTTGATGAACACAAAAACGTCGTCTACACCTGCGGGAAGAAGTCACAGCTCAGGAGGGTGGGCTCAGGGTCATGCTGCAGTCTCCAGAATCAGGCCCAACCTGGGCCTGGACCAGCTCTGAGTGGCCTCCAGAGAGGAAAGGCTCCAGGAGAGTCCTATTCCTGAGCATGGAGTTTGGAAAGACCCACCTTACTGGATCTTCCCACCAAGAGTCCAAGCCCCGCCCACCAAACTGCTTGGCCCCACCCCCAGAACTAGGCCTTCTTCCAAATCTTATCTTCCTTCCCACACTTCCTAGGCCTTTCCCAAAATCCTCACCTCTACCCAGCATACTCCTCTGCTCTCTCCACCCACCACATGCCAAGGATCTCCCTGCCCCCCATATTCTATGACACAGGTACTTTACACAACTAAGCCACGAGCCAACAACAGCCACTCCTATTCTTTTTTTTTTTTTTTTTCCTTTTTTGTCTTTTTTCGTGTCCGGCAGCAGACCGCAGCCCTCAGTGTTGCGCCCGCACCGGACCGGGGACCGGCAACGGGATCGCAAACCTCAGTGCCGCGCCCGCACCTCGCTCAGCCAGTGAGCGGGAACCGGTCTGTATGTGGGATCCGAACCCTCGGCTGGAGCACCGCCACACTTCCCAAGCGGCGCACTGTAGCAGTGCACCACTGGGCCGGCCCAAGGAAACACTTATCTTTTAATTCAATTTTGCCACAAACTTTTTGAAGTGTCCTCGTGTGCGCGCGCGTGCACACACACACACACACACACACACACACAGCAGACCGCAACCCTCAGTGTTGCGCCCGCACCGGACCGGGGACCGGCAACGGGATCGCAAACCTCAGTGCCGCGCCCGCACCTCGCTCAGCCAGTGAGCGGGAACCGGTCTGTATGTGGGATCCGAACCCTCGGCTGGAGCACCGCCACACTCCCACCACCACACACCGGGCCGGCCCAGCCACTCCTATTCTAACCCCCACACTCCAAGGCTCTGAGGCCTGACAGGGGACTTTTTAGAGCCCCCATAGAAGCCAGGCTTTGAGCCTAGGGAGAAGGCCCTTTTTGGGGGAAGAGGCAGAGTTCCCATGTGGGAGGCCCACTGCCATGGCAACAGAGGCAACTCACCAATGCCCACTATCACGAAGGCAGCCACTCCATTGAGGATGCCCAAGTACTGGATACCAAAGACCACATGATACAGGAAGAGTGCCACCAGGCAGCTGAGACCAATGCTGGCAATCCCGAAGAAGGACAGGAACACTGGGCAGGGCAAGGGGCACAAGGTGACAAAGTGGGGAGGGCTATCATGGAACACAAACCCCCTTCAGTGTCCTTGACTTTGACTGGGTCCTACCTTATCCCCTGCCCTCGCCCCTGGCACCCTTCACCACCCTGTCTGTTCCCATCACAGGTGTAGGACCAATTCTCAGTTCTCCATGCCCAAAGAATGTGCTGGCAGGAGGCCCGAGTGAAAGAGATGAAGCCAACTCTGAGTAAGTCAGGTAGCCTGTGGGACCTCATCTCTGCAGAACTTACCTCTGGTAACAGAATTATGAACATTATATATTTAATGTCTGTCACCCCAGGAGACTAGAGGTTACATGGGGGTAGGCACTGTGTCTATTAGGTCTACTGGCACCTTACAGCATCTGGCACATAGTTGGTAACCAATAAATATTTGTTGCACGGATGAATGCAACATTTTTAAAGATATTTCCATTTTTGAAGGTATTACCATCCCTTTTTCACTTGTGCAATAGAATATGTCTACTGTACACTGACAGCAGTAAGAAGCAGCTAGTGTACATGGGGAGGTAGAGAGGGAAATGTGAACTGGGGGAAAAGGGGCAGCTGACTTGGGACCATTAAACAGGCTACAGAATAATCCATAGGGGAGAGTCTAAAACCCCAGACTCCACAACACAAAGCTATTGAAAGGAGAAAAATGGCGAAAGGGCTAAAAGTCAACCTGTGTGAGGTCCTGGGGGTGGGAGCCCTTGGGTAAGATCCAACCTCTCTCGGCCTCTGCCTGCCTGGAGTTGAAAGATGATTTCTGAGCACCACCACCCCAAGCTCTGACATGCTGGATTCAAGACTATTATTGGCATTCTTGAGAAGGCAGGCTTTAGCCAGACAGGAGCACACTGGGAAAAGAGAAGAGGGCTGGCTCCAGGCTGGTCCTTCAGGGAAGCCCTACCTGAGCAGGAGGTGAGGATGTAGACGAGGGCAGCGATGCAGCTGCTGCTGATGAAGGCCAGGAGCATGTCATTGTTGAAGGTTCTACGCACCTCATAGTCAAAGAGGTCTGTCCCCCCATAGAGAACCTGGACTTTGCTGGGGAAAAGAGTACATGGAGAGAGGAAAGATGGAAAGGGATTTAGAGATGGCTGTGAACACTTGGAGGAGGACCAGGAGCTACCCACTTCACCAATGGCTCTTCACCTTGGCTGCACGTTAACATCACCTGGGGACTTCCAAAAATCCTGATGTCCAGGCCAGACTCTAGACAGATTAAGTCAGAATTTCTGGGGTGCGGCTGAGTCATTAGAGTTTGTTAAATCTCTCAGGTGATTCAGATGTATGGCCAAGGTTGAGAACCACTGCTCTACACAGATAATAATCAATTATAATCAGATTCTATGTCATCTTCCAATTCTCGATTATCCACAGCAAAATTTTAAATTCAAACTGGCTTCCAGATACTTAGTTTTACACTGCTATTCAGTGTGTGCTTAATGCAAGTTTTGTTTGTTTCTTTCCTTCTTTGTTTTGTTTTTCTTTGCAGCTGGCTGGTACAAGATCTGAACCCATGACCTTGGTGTTATAAGGCTGTGCTCTAACCAACTGAGTTAACCAATCAGCCAACACAAGCTATTTTCAATAAAGAACACAGGACTAGGTTGGTCAAACTCTGTTTTAAAATACAAACAGAGTGACATCTGCTTCTGGCCAACATGGACTAACAAGAGGAACTCTACATTTACCTTCTCACTGGAACCAACAAAAATATGAGGAAATATATGAAATGAGACTTTGGACATCAGACAACAAAGGATGATGATCTCTGAGAGATAAGAAAAAAATGGGCCCTATGGTCATCTTGGCTTGCTACCTTGAGAGAGTTTCCACTCCTCAGTGAAGCCTAATATTTGGGTTATTGAGCTCCCCAAGGAAGGCTGAGAATGTTCCAGACTTGATGAAAACTATAAATCCATTATCTAAGAAGCTCAAGCAACAAACCCCACATACCAAAAATCATGAATAAAGCTACAGCAATGCACATAATAATCAAATTGCTCAAAAACAATGACAAGAGAAAATCTTAAAAGGAACCTGAAGAAAAAGACACATCACATACAAAGGAACAAAGATGAGGCTGACAGCAGACTTCTCACTGGAAACAATGCAAGTTAGAAAACACTGCAGCAACATCCTATCGATAGTGGGAAAAGTCAACCCAGAATTTTGTACCCAGAAAAAATTATCTCAGAAATGAAAGCAAGATAACGACTTTTCAGATACACAAAAGCTGAAATAGTTAATCTCCAATACACCCATACTACAAGAGATGTTAAAGGAAGTCCTTTGGGCAGAAGAAAAGTGATAATATATGAAAATATGGATCTACACAAAAGAACGAACACCACTGGAAATGTAAATGACATGAGTAAATTTATGAATTTTTCTTATTTACTTAAATCCCTTTAAAAGATAACTGACCATTTAAAAAAAATAACAATGTAGTGTGGGGTTTATAACATACATAAAAATAAGACGTGTGGCAGCAATAGCATAAAGCCCAGTAGACAATACAGCATTGTAAGGCTGTCATAAATGATATTATACATAAAATAATATAACATTATTTGAAGGTGTACTATAATAATTTAGAGGTGTATACACTACATACCTCAAAGCGATCATTAAAATAAAGAGTTACAGCTAAAAAGCCAACAAAGGAGATAAAATGGAATCATAGAAAAACATTCAGCCCATTCAAAAGAAGGCAAAAGAGAGCAAAAGGGGAACAGAGAATATATGGGACAAATAGAATAAAATTAACCATGTTAATAATTACATTAACTGTAAATGATTTAAATACACCAATTCAAAGGCAGAGAATGTCAGGCAGATTTTAAAAAATCAAGATCCAGGTGCCTACATGAAACCCACTTTAAATATAAAGACACGAATAGGTTAAAACCCAAGGGATAGAGAAAGATATTCTATGCTAACGTGAATCGAAACAAAGATGAACTGATTATATAAGTAACAAATGAAGTAAATTTTAGAGTAAATAATAATACCAGTATAAAGATGTAATTTCAAAATGAAAAAGGGCTCAATTCATCAAGAGAATAAATGTTTTTGCACCTAATAACAGAGCTTTAAAATACTCGAGGGAAAAACTGATAGAACTGAAAAAAAAATTGAGAAATCCACAGTTACAGTTGTACATTTTAATATCCCTCTCTCACTAATTGCTAGATTAAACAGAAAATCAGTAAGGATATAGAGGACTTGAACAATACCATCAACAAACTTGATCTAATTAACACTTACAGTACACTCCACTCAATAACAACAGAATACACATTCTTTTTGAGTGCATACAGAACATTTAGCAAGACAGACCATATATGGACCATAAATAAGACTCAATAAATTCACAAGGACTCAAGTCATCCAAAGTATGTTCTCTGACCACAATGAAATTAAGTTAAAAATCAGTAACAAAAAGATATCTGAAAAATTCCTAAATATTTGGAAACAAAATAGCGTATTTTTAAATAACACATAGGTCAAAGAATAAATCAAATGGAAAAGCAGAAAGCATTTTTAACTGAATGAAAATTAAAATACAACATATCAAAATTTGTGGGATGTTCTAAAGCAGTAGTACTTAAGGGAAATTTTATAGCACTAAACACCTATATGAGAAAAGAAGAAAGGCTTCAAATCAGTGACCTCAGCTTCTATTTTAAGAAAGTAGAACAAGAGAAAATTAAATATAAAGTAAGCAGAAGAAAAGAAATAATAAAGATAACAGAAATCAATGAAATGTAAAACAGAAAAAGCAACAAAGTCAATGAAACCCATAGCTAGTTCTTTGAGAAGATCAATAAAATTGATAAGCCTCTAGCCAGACTAATCACAAAAAAGAGGGGAGACACACATGAAAGAGTCAACATCACTACAGTTACTACAAACATTTAAAAGATAATAAAGAAATATTATGAATCACTTTATACCAACAAATTTAACAATATAAATAGAATGAAAAAATTCCATTGACTTAAACTACCAAAACTCATGCAAGAAAAAATAAATAACCTTAGTACTTACTATTTTAAAAATTGAATTTGTAGTTAAAAATCTTCCAATAAAGAAAACTTCAGGGGGCCGGCCCGGTGGCGCACTGGATAGTGCGCCGCTTGGGAAGCGCGGTGGCGCTCCTGCTCGAGGGTTCGGATCCCACATACAGACCGGTTCCCGCTCACTGGCTGAGCGAGGCATGGGGGCGACGCTGAGGGTTGCAATCCCGTTGCCGGTCCCCGGCCCGGTGCGGGGGCAACACTGAGGGTTGCGATCCGTTGCCGGACACGGAAAAAAG
>NW_007726249.1:760402-778385 GCF_000696425.1 Galeopterus variegatus
TATATTGATAGCCACAGAAGAAATTGTGAAGATGATCTTAAAAAGCACCTTGACTAGGGCCGGCCCAGTGGCGCACTGGATAGTGCGCCGCTTGGGAAGCGCGGTGGCGCTCCCGTCCGAGGGTTCGGATCCCACATACGGACCGGTTCCCGCTCACTGGCTGAGCGAGGCGCGGGAGCAACGCCGAGGCTTGCAATCCCGTTGCCGGTCCCCGGTCCGGTACGGGGGCAACACTGAGGGTTGCGATCCGTTGCCGGACACGGAAAAAAGACAAAAGACAAAAAAAAAAAGAAAACTTCAGGCCCAGACAGTTTTATTGGCAAATTCTACCAAACATTTAAGGAAGAAATAATACTAATACCACTTCTATACAAACTCTCCAGAAAACTGAAGAAAAGGGAATACTTCCTAACCCATTCTATGATGTCACAATTACCCTGATACCAAAATCAGACAAAGATATTACAAGACAACTATAGTACAGTGTCTATGATAAGCATATTGTGTCCACAAATACACAATATAAATAGAATATAACACTATATGAAAAAGATAAGACATCATGATCAAGGGGGGTTTACCGAGGAATGAACAGTTCAATCAATATAATTCACCATATTATACTAAAAAAGAAGAAACTATATGACTATCTCTCCAGATGCAACAAAAACATCTGAAAAAAGTCCAATATTCATTACTGATGATACTGCCAGCAAATTAGGAGTAGAAAGGAACTTCCTTAACCTCTTCAAGGACACCTACAAAAAAACCTATATACTTTGATCAGACAGAAACTTCCACTCTCATCACTTCTATTCAATATTGTTCTGGAGGTGCTAGCCAGTGCAATCAGGCAAGAAAAAGAAATAAAAGGAATCCAAATTGGAAAAGAAGGAGTAAAACTGTATCTATTAGCAAGAAATATGATTACCTATATAGAAAATCCAATGGAATCTATAAAAAAATTACACACAAAAAATCTACAAGAACTAATGTTAGTTTAGCAAGGTTATGGGACACAAAACTAATTGTGTTTCTAAATACCGGCAACTAACAATTGGGATTGGAATTTTAAAAATACCACTACTTACAATAACATAGAAATATGAAATACTTAGGGATAAAAGATGTCAGATAGTTTATAGTCATGGGTTGGAAGACTCAATATTATGATGTTAGTTCTCCTCAGACTGATCTAGAGATTCCACATAATCACAATCAAGATCCCAGCAGACTTTATTATTATTCTTTTTTTTCGTAGAAATAGATGAGCTGATTCCAAAATTCATATGGAAATGCAAAGAACCTAGAATAACTAAAGCAACTTCAAAAAAAAAAAAAAAGAATAATGTTGGAAGACAAACACTATTGGATTTCAAGACTTGGTATAAAGCTACAATAATCAAGACAGTGTGGTTCTAGTGTACAGATAGAAGAAGAGATCAATGGAATAAGATACAAAGTCCAGAGACAGACCGACACATATATGGACAATAGATTTTTGTCCAAGGTGGAAAAGCAATTCAGTAGAGAAAAAATAGTCTTTGGAACAATTGGATATCCACATGATATCCATACTTTGCACCATACACAAAAATTGACTCAAAATGGAAAATCATTGTACTAAGTGTAAAACCTAAACTAAAAATGGGCAAAAGATCTGCATAGACAGTTCACCAAAGAAGAAAAATGAATGTCAAATAAACACATGAAAAGATTCCCAGCATCACTAGTAATTAGGGAAATGCAAATTAAAACCACAGTAAGATACCACTACACACATATTAGAATGTCTAAAAATTTTTAAACTGACCATATCAAGCATTACAAAGGATGTGGGAGAACTGGAATTCTTATACACTGCTGGTGGGAATGTAAAATGCTATGACCAATTTAGAAAACAGTTTTAGCAGTTCCTTAAAAAGTTAAACATACACCTACTATATGATCCAGTCATTTCACCCCTAGATATTTATCTAAGACAAGTGAAAATATACGTCCACACAAAGGCTGGTACATGAATGTGTTCATAGTAGCTTAATCTGTAATAGCTGAACCTGGAAACAACCCAAATATCCATCAACAGGTAAGTGAATGAACAAAATGTGGCATCTCCATACAATGGAATACTATGCAGAACTTAAAAAATAAACTATTGATACATGCAACAACATGGATACAACTCAAAATAACTAGACAAAATGAAAGAGTCCAGTTAAAAGTGTATGTACTAAATGATGCTGCTATGGTTTGAAGTTCATGTATTGGAAACTTAATACCCAATGTAACAGCATCGAGAAGAGCTTGTGGGACCTTTAAGAGGTTTTTAGGCCATGAGAGCTCCACTCTCATGAATGAATTAATGCTGATTATAAGAGGTCTTGAGGTTGCGAGTGTGATCTCTTGCTCTTTTCTCGCCCTTTCTTTGCCCTTCTGCCATGGGATGACTCTGCAAGGAGGCCCTTGCAAGATGCTGGTATCTTGATATTGAACTTCCCAGCCTCCAGAACTGTGAGAAATAAATTTCTATTATTTATAAATTACCCAGTCTGTGTTATTCTGTTATAGAAACAGAAAATGGACTAAGACAGAAGCCATGTATATAAAACTCCAGAAAATAAAAACCAATATGTAATGATCAAAACCAGAGAGTGGTTGCCTAGTGTGGGGGTGGGGAGGCAGGATTGGGATGGACCCTTTATTAAGGTAACATGAGGAAACACATTGGTGGTGACAGATATGTTCACTATCTTGATTGTGTTGAAGGTTTCACGGTGTATATATGTGTGAAAACTAACCAAATTGTAAAGTTTAAATATGTGTAGTTGTTTGTATGTCAATTATACCTCAATAAAGCTATTAAAAAACACGAATGCGACATTTTAAAGTCAAGTAGAAAAGATCTCTGGATTATTTACTTTTGGATTAAATAGGTTAATTGACCTTTCATGAGAGTAGAAAATTGCAAGTTAAATCAATCATTTATTCATTCACACATTAATTTGTATAGCATTTATAGAATGTCTTCTAGGTTCCAGGTCCTGTCCTAGTTGCTGGCTATGAAAAGACACAGGCTGAAACTTTTACTCTCGAGTAGAAAAGTATAGTCCATGGAAGACCAGTGTCTTTGCCTAGAACTACTAAAATGTCAGATAAAATTCAGAAATCATCTGTGATGACAGCAGAGAGTTGCTTAAGTAATAAAAACTAGAGGGCTAAGAATATAGAAAGGGGAGAACCTAGGAAAGGTAAGCTGCCCTTCTACAGCTGTGTTTACCCTGGAAGCATTTTCAGATTGTGAACATGGGCAGAGGGCTGAAAATCTTGGCTGGGAGACAGTTAAACTAACAGAGCTTTGGTCAGAGACTTACAGACCAGCAGAGCACATGGCCACTTTCCCCCTCAGTACTTCTGCTGAAGAATGGAACTGTGTGGGGCCTGAGGCTATAAAAACCTAAGCAGAAAGCCTCTGAAAAAGCAGAGTAGAGGGTTTTTTTTTTTTAACAGCTTTTAGAGACAAAGATTAGAGTGTGAAATCTGTCAGAGGAAGGAACTCTTCAGAAAACACCATACTCTCTGTTAAAAATCTTAGCCTAGGACAAAGAAGGAATAGACTCAGACTTTTCAGGGCTGTGAGCCATCCTCAACTCAGTGCAGTCACTGACTGTTTAAGGTTATCAGCCACAACTGCCTACTGAAGGGAAAGATAAATCTTCTCTGCGGGAAATAACATTATCTGAACCTCTGTGTTTTTTATACACAATGTTAATCACTTAATAAAATGTTAATCTCTTAATAAAAATTACCAGACATACCCACAGGCAAGACCACATGACCCAAAACCAAGTGAAAGAACAGACCACAGAAACAAACTCACAGGTTATCCATAATTGAAAGTTAGCTGATGAAAACTTTAAAATAACTATAAGTTCAAGAACAAAGAGGAAGAAGTGGACAAAATAAATAAAATGATGAAGAATTTCACCAGTGATTTAGATCTATAACAAGGAGTCAAGTGGAAATTTTCAACAGAAAAATAGAACATTAACATCAAAAACTCAATAGACATTAAAGGGAAGATTAGACAAACAGAAGACAGGATCAGTGAACTGTAATATCTAAACCAAAACAGAAAAAGAAAAAAAAAAATAGATAAAACCTAGAAAAGAGCATTAAAGACACATAGGACTCAGTGAAGAGATCTAACATTTGTGTAATTAGAGTACTAAAAGGAGAGGGGACAGAGAACAAGGTAGTAGCAATATCTGAAAATATAACAGCCAGGAATTTTCTAAAACTGATTACACTTATCAACCTACAGATTCAAAAAGCTCTGTGACCCCAAACAAAACACATTCAAAACAAAACAAAACAAAACAAAACAATGACAGAGAAAACACTCCAGCATACATCATAGTAAGACTGGTGAAATCAAGGACAAAGAGAAATCTTAAAAGCAGTCAGAGACTAAATGACAATCCTTTAAAGGAGCAACAAAAAAAGATTTACAGTTGACTTTTCTACAGAACTGATGGAAGTCAGAAAACAATGGAGTGTGACATCTTTAAGGTATTAAAAGCAAATAGCCAAGTTATAATTCTATACAACAAAAATATACTTCAAAGATTTAAGTAAAATAAAGATGTGTCCTGGCTAAACAGAAAATTTATCACCAGCAAACCTGCACTACAAAAAATGCTAAAGAGAATTCTTTACACAAGGAAAATGATCGCAGAGGGAAACATGAAATTGTAGAAAGTAATGAAGAGTAACAGAAAAGGTAAATATGTGAATAAACATAAATAAGTAAAGACTCTATATAATGTAATATCTTATAGGATTTAACATGTATATAGAATTAAAATGCATGCAACAAAAACCACAAAAGGCCTTAAGACAATAAATGCAGTAAACATGTTAAGATTCTAGTATTATCAGGAAAATAGTAAAAGTAACAATTTGTATTATTCTGTAATAAGTCAAGGTGCATATTGCCCTCTCTCAGGTAACCAATAATAGAATAAAGAAGGCACTAAAGTCAAGTCTACAGGGCCCTGGTTGTCACCATCGATATGAAGCTCTAGTGGGAGGGCATGGGAAAGAGTGGCTTTTTTCCTAAGGGCAGGGGTTTTGCCTAAAGTGGAGTAACTGACCCCACATATACCTAACTCCAAAGTCTGTGTGTGCTCTTTCCTGACAGGCATTTGATCCAGCCTCAGGGAGAAGTTGCCCAAGTTGGGTCTTAACAGATGAACAGGAGTTTGCCTGGCAAAGAAGTAGGGAAGGAAGAAGGCTCCTAGCACAGCAAATGGCATTAAAAACACAAGGGGTGAGGGCTCTGGATTAGAAGGCCTGGATCTGAAACCTGCTCCACCACTTATGAGCTTTAAAGTTTGGGACAACTTACTTAATTGTGCTGGACCTCAGTTTTCTCAACTATAAAATGGAGATAATCATAGTAGCACATACCTCACTGGGTTGGTGTGAGAATTGAATGAGATAATGAGGATAAAGGGCTTAGAACAAACAGTGTGTGGCACAGACTAAGTGCTCAATAAACGTTAGCTCTGATTATTATAGTAGTTGCTTAATATAATAGATGAGGAATGGAAGGAACAAGGGTATTTCAGGCAGAATGATTCTCCCTGTGCCTGGGATGGGCCTGTCAGGTCAAGGGACTGAGAGGACATTGGAATTAATGCCCAGCAGAACTGTCCTGGAGGGGAGGGACCCAGTTGTATTCCTGGACACACCATCCCTAAGCACCTTCCACCCCAAAGCACTTTCACGTCTGTTAGTTCGTCTCTTCCTAATGACTTCAGAAGGGAAGCAGGAATGATCATCACCATTTGCCAAGTAGGAACACTGATGCCTAGAGGAGTAGTGACTTGCCCACTGTCTCCCTGGGTATTAGAGGCTGGGAGGAAATCCTTACTCCCTGGCCAGTACTCTTTCCAGAAAGACCTCCAGCACCATCTCAGGAGAAAGTCAACAGACATGACCTTTAGGGCAAGAATTCTGGGATTTCTTACTTCCCCAGAACTGTCATGTTCACTAACCATTAGCAGTGATCAAGATGGGGGGCCTTTCACTCGTCAGAGTGACAGCAAGGATGTACCTGGCTCTGCCCCTGTTTTGGGAAGAAAAACTTCCCAGGGAAAAAGACCGTGGGGAAGAAGATCTGGGGTTTATGAGTAACAGGCACCTGAAAACCAATTCCTTACCCTAATATAGCCCTTTTCTGGTAAACACAAGGACAGGCACACACCAGGGTGTGGCTGGACTTCCTACCTAGTAGACTGCTTGGCCAGCATGGCCACATAGGTGACCACGAAGCTCTGAAACTTGGCCCGTTGCTCCTCCCAGCGGTCATCCACTGAGTAGTAGTTGGGCAGGGGTGCTCCAAACAGGATCTCGCTGCGCAGGAGGGAGCTCTTCAGATTGTCTGCGGAAAGGCCCTCGTCCACGTACCAGTAGAACTCAGGGTGAGTCATGGCCAGCTCTAGGGAGCCTGCAGGGGCAGGGTGCGGGCTCAAAGGGCTCAGCTCCCACCAGCCCCCTCCCTCCCAAGGCCATCCTGCCCTCCTCACCACCTCACCCCTTTCTAAGGAGCTAGGAAACTCCCACTCAGGCTGCCTCGAAAGGTCCCTAATGGGACAGAGGGACGGCTTGGAGAACCCACAGCTTCCCAAGAGGAGTAGCCCCCTAAGACCTGCTCTGGCAGCTTCCACTAACTTTACATTTTTGTTCCACTTTGAATCTCACCTCATCCCAAGGCTCAGTCTCTGCAGTCCTATAACTCCACCTTCTAGTTTCATTTTAGTCCCTCCTCCCGGGGTCTTGCCCCACCAACGTCCTCCCGTAAAAGGCACACACAAATGCCACCGCAGCCTCATAACCCTTCTATGGCCCTGCCCCATCCTTCCTCAAGTCCCATCCCTAATTTACCTAAAACTGACCCGACCTCAGTCTTCCTTCAACCCCAGTCTCTTTGCTATCTTCCTCTGACCAAACCCCCAGCTCAAGGTCAAGTCTCCTACAAGCTCCTAAAGCACGACGTCCAGGGCCAAGCCCCGCCCCAGCCGCCCCCAGGCCCCGCCCCAGCCTCATCCTGGCCCCGCCCCGGCCGCTCCCAGGCCCCGCCCCAGCCGCTCCCAGGCCTGCTCACCCCGGATGTCGGCCAGGTCCTGGCCCATGCCGTCGTAGTAGATCTTGCCACCCCTCTCAGTGGGGAAGAAGTAGGTCATGAGCGAGCTGGGCGGGGAGCAGTAGGAGTAGGAGCCGAGCGGCAGGTCCTTGAGCACCTCGTGGGGCTTCCAGCAGAACTCCCGGAAACCCGGGTGGTCCATGATCTTGCGCTCAATCTCGTGGATCGTGACCAGCCGCTCACTGGTGAAAATGTTGCGCTCCGCGTCCCCGCGCGCCAGGAAGATGAGCTCGATGCGCCAGTGCGCGTGCGTCTGGGTGTTGGCGCTCACGTATGCGCGTGAGTAGTCCCAGTGCGAGGCGCCCCTGCGGGCACGGCTCTGATTGGCCGTGGCTGCCGCGGGGGGCGGGGCACTGGGCTGGCACCGCCCATTCTTGTCTGGCCCCTGGTTGGCTGCCAGATCTGCCAGGGGCGGGGTCTCACGCCGAAGACGCCTGCTCCGATTGGCTGATGGCTTTTGGGCCGCAGAGGTGTCCCGAGTGGCCACAGGAACAGCGCGAGGGGGTCTGGAGGCCTGTCGCGAGCGGTTGCCGAGATGCAGCTGCTGCAGCTGCTCTGAGATGAGGCGCTGAAGCGTCTCCGAGGTGAAGTCGGCCAAGTCGCGCCGGTTGCGCCCCCAGGATCCAAACTGGGACTTGAGTGCCAAGGCGAGGGCGTCAAAACGCTGGGAAGCCTCGTGGTTGCGGATCTCAAAGGCGTTGTAGGAGATGTCAATGTCCAGTGGCGGGTAGTAGAGGAACATGAAGGCTGACAGGGCCATGGGGATGCTGCAGCCCAGGAAGAGCACCAGCCCCGCACAGCACGGATTGGTGAAGGCCCAGCCCAGGGTACTCCAGAAGCCCAAGGTCGGGGGCAGGGAAGGCAAGGTCCAGCGCCGCCAGCAACACTGCACCCCTGCCCCAGGTCGGGGCCCTGGCTTCTGGGCCCCCCTAAAGGTCTCACCCGTTCCTTCTTCCTCCTCCTGCTCCTCCTCTAGCCACACATCCTGCAGCAAGGGGTCATCCTCCGTGTCCATAGCCTACAGGAGAGGGAGAGGATCAGCCACTAGAGAGAAGGAGGTCATGGTGCCCTGCGGGGCATTCGCCCAACCCTGGGTACCAACCCTGCCCACTCGTAACCAAATGCTAATACGACAATGGAACTGCATCAAGCAGGCATGTAACTCAACTGAATTCAACCACTTGTGTGCAAAACAGAAAGAAAAATTCTGTTATTTCAAATGATTTATTAATTTTTGCTGCATTCTTCAGCTTGAGAACTCAAGGCCAATGTAAGATGTGACTCCACTGCAACCACTTTTGTTTAATAAGCGGCTATAAAGTACCTTCGGGAAGTATCAGGGTAGAAGAGAAAGAACATGATCTTTGAAATCAGACAGTCCCTGGTTTTGGTCCTGGCAGAGTAAACAATAGCAAGACAGTGGGCCTCTCTGAACTTCGGAGTCCTCTTCTATAAGACAGAAGTGGTCATTCTTGCCTCACAATATCGTGGGGTCAATCACAAAAGTGTCAGAGGTGGAAGTACTCTGCAGTCTGTGTAGTACATTAGCTATTATCTGTCACAAAAGCAGATTTTGTTTTTGCTCCCCTCTGGGTGCTCAGCCATTGCCCATGGATGTGTGCCAGGGCTAGGTGCCTGTCACAGCTCTCCTGGAGAACCCTCAATAGCTCCCCACCCCCTTTCTGGGATGCTGCAGCTGCAGCTACTGTTTTGTCAGGCTCAGAGCACTTAATATGCAGCTCCAGCAACACCAAACCTTTGGGCACGGGCAGGGGCCAGGCATCTGCCTCCCTGAGACTTGAGCACAAGCAGCAGGAGGGCCTGGCAGGACAGGGCAGGGCCAGGCAGCCCAAGGACTCCAGCAGAGTTGCCCAAAAGCAGGAGGCCTTCCGGCATCCCTGGGCATGGCCTGTCCCCCTTGTCCTGCCTGCCCTCTGTTTGGATGGAGAGAGACTCATTATCCAGTTAGACACCAGGCAGTGAGAGGAGGAAGCTAATTATGCCGGAGCTGGCTAATTAATGCTGCCTTTCCTATTAACATTCTCTGGAGTGCTCCATTTCAATTAGACAGTCTGTCCGGGAAGAGAGGGGGTCAGTCCAGAGAAAGTGAGGAAGAGAGGGGCTAGGGGAAGGAGAGAAACAGAGGCAGACATGGGAGAGATTCAAGATAGAGATGGATGGTAAGAGGAGAGAGACAGAGGAGAGTGGAATGGTGGGGGTGGGGGGAGGAGACAGACGCAAATAGAGAAACGAAAGAGGAGGGAAACAGAAAGGACAGGGGTAGGGGCGTGGGTGGATGGGTGAGGAGAGTGTACAGCAGAAGACATGAGAGGCCTGGAAGGGGCGGGAACTGCCCTGTAATATCGAAGATTCCTATCAATGAGATAAATAAACTTCCCGTTTGCGATGCCCTACAGCGAGCCTGCTGGCCTGCCAAGGGGATGCAGACTGTTCAGAGACCCAATCTGTCTGTGCACCAGAGGCCACTCAGACTCACCCCATCTCCAAAGGGGAAAGCCTAGTCTGCACGTGGAGCTGTTGAGGTGGGATGGGGGGATCCTCTGCCCATTCCTAGCCTCAGAAGGACGAAGCTGATGGCACTGCAGTGGGCGGGGGGTGGGGGGGCAGGCAGCAGACACCCTGCACTCTTTCTTGGGACTAAATCCATCTGCCCTGCCCCTGGCATCAGCCTGCCTTGTGAGGGGCTGTTTACCATGTGCTGGTGTTTGAGGTGTCAAAGGCCAAGATTCTGGGTCACAGCCACACTCCCTGGGTAACTTGAGGGCTCCCCTATCCCAATGCTACTCCACCAGGAATGTCACCCCCTTCCCCGGTGTCCAAATCTAACTCATCTTTCAAGGCCTTGCTCAAGTGTCACATCTACCAAGAAGGCTCCTGAGATCTGAAGCCCCCAGCTGCCTATCTAAGCTTCTCATCATCCTTGTCACACTTTGCCTGGGGGCAAAAACGACTTAGGGACAGGGAGAGAGAGGCAGAGTAGCAGTGTTAAGAGCTATATGGCTTTGGAGGCAGACAGATTTGGGTGCAGATCCCAGCTGTATGACTTAGGGCAGGCAGTTTAGCCTTTCTGAGCCTCAGTCTTCCTGTCTGCAGGGTGGGGATGGCAGAACTCACCACAGAGGTTGTTGGATAATGAACACAATGGGTTGATTACAGTGCCTGGTAGGTATAAGTGCTTGGGAAATGACAACTACTATTCTTTTATACTCTATCCCCCCCAGCCCCCCAAAGCTGTGAATGCCTAAAAGACCCATGGAGCAGGTTGTATTATCTCATGATGTGACTTTGCTACTTCTCCCATCAAGAGGTAACGTCTGCACTCTTTTCCCTTAAATTTGGGTGGGCTGTGATTGTGGCAGGAGTGGTGCTCTGTGACCTCTGAGGCCAGGTAATAAAGAGAGATGCAGCTTCCTCCTGGCTCTCTCAGAACCCACCCGCCATGCTGTGAGGAAGCCCAGACTAGCCCCTGCAGAGAAACCACATGGAGGGGCTCCTGCTGACAACCCACCTGACAGCAGACATTAGCCACCACATGATGTGAACATGTGAGTGAAGTTGCCTCCACATCATCCCAGCCCCCACCCCCATCATTGAGTAACCCCCAGCCTTCAGGTCCTCCCAGCTGAGGCCCAGATACCATGGAGCAGAGCTAAGCCACCCTCTTCTGAGCCCTGTCCTGACCCATAGAATCCACCAGCACAATGCAATGGTTGTTATACATCGCTGTGTTTGGGGAGGGTTTGTCAACAGCAATAGTACTTGGAATGACTACAGTGGAGCCCTGTTCCATACGTGTGACTCCATCCCCTGAAGGCAGCATTTGCTGCATTTAAGTGACTAGATAAGTGACCAGACAATTGGGTGCAGCCGCTCTGCCTCCCAGCGAGAGCCCCACGGCCGGGTGGACGTGAGTTCTAAGGAAGCAGGGACTTGGCTGTCATGTTGCCTGCTGGGTTCCTGTGGCTTGAAATACTCCCAGGGGAGGGGCAGTGTCAGTGCTTAGCAGATACTCGTATGTAGTGAAGGAAGGAAGGAAAAGGCGTCTCTGAAGCACTTGGGTTAGACAGTTGATAGAGCTTTCTCCTGGACGGGAAGAACAGTCACCCCAAGCAATACAAGTGGAAGGCGGAGAGTACAGTTTCCTCTGGGTTGGGAAGGACCCGGAAGAGTGTGAAATGACAAGGCAGGAAATAGACTTGATGAGTTCTTGGTCTTTCACGCCCCCTCCCCACCCCCATACCTGCCTTCTCAGTCCACCCCTGAAATGAAAAGCTGCCATATGGGAAATCACACCAGACTGGTGGTCAGCCGACACGTTTCCAGGCCTGGCTCAGCCACCAACTTCCTGTGTGGCCCCGGGTATGTCCTGTCCCCTCGTGAGGCCCTGTCTTCCCCACCTGGAAGTGGGATGGCAAAGGCCCAGGTTCCTCCAGCAGTGATGTTCCCTGGAGTCTCCAAGAAGCCCCAGACTCCCAGGCATTCCCACTTCCCAGTCTGCAGACCAAGGAGGGTAGGCATGATCTGAGAGTCCCCTTCCCCAATTAAAACTGAGGCCCTGCTGGTGGGTGGGCATCTGACAGCAACATCTCAGCCAGTAACCCTCTCCCAGGCCCCTCCACAGCAGGCAAGATTGGCAGCAAATGGTAAATTTGTTTTCTTTTCTCAAATGATGGGAATTGATTAGCTTAGCAAGGAGCTCCAGCTGCTCCGTGAAAGGGAACTAAGGGTGGCTCGTGTGGTACCTGTCACTGACTCAGACAAAGAGCCCGAAGTAGGACTGTGATCTCGAGAGACTGTGATCATTCCTTTATGATCTCTTTAGGGTGGGCCCTGCGAGGGTTCACCTTCTTGGTGACCAACACCCTGTCTTTCTCTCTGTTTCTATCCCTCTCTCTGTCTCTGTCTCTCTCTCTCTCAGAGGTAGTCAAGATTTGAACATTGGGCCTCCCGGGGGCCCATGAACCAACGTGGACACACATCCACTGCACAAGGTCTTCCTCCTCCCGGGAAAGGCCGGTGGGGCAGCGGCTTAAAAGAGAACAGCAGATCTTAGGGAGCTTTGAAAGGAAGAACCTCACTCAGTTTCAAGGCCAGGTCAACCCAAACCACATCTGCAGCAAAATCCCAATTTTGTAACAGCAACGATAAAAATCCACACATATATACATTTTTTAAAAAACCCCATTAATAGTGGTTATTGCTGTTTAGGAGGATTGTGGGTGATTTAAACTTTTTCCTTTATACTTGTCTGTTTCCAATTTTTCTGCAATATCAGGTACAGCCTTACTTTTAGAATCAGAAATAAATGTTATTTAAAAGTAGAATGTGTGCGTATGTATGTGGAAGGGATTTACTAACAGCCTTCAGTTCTTTGAGGAGTTACTGTAATAGGCATGGGAGGGGGGCTCTGCCCTCCAAGAAGAGAAACCAAGGAGAGTTGGCTCAAGTTGTAGCAGGAGAGAGCCCAGGGAGGACACGGAAGGATCTTGGGACAGAGGGAGTTGGCAAATGCCCGGTGGGTGAATGTGTGTGGAATCTCCCATTCACCTGAGATGGAGAGAGGGATCTTTAAATGAGGAAGAAGTAGATCATGGCCCATCGGACCCAGAAGGAACCTCAGATGCATACCTAGTTCCAACACCTTCACTTCACACATGGGGAAACTGAGACCCACCCAGTGAGGAGAAAGGACTTATCCAAGGTTGTATTATAAGTGGCAGGACCAGGATTCTTGGTTCAAAGTTGTCATTCTACTCCATCACCAGATTCTGGGGGGAGCTTGAGGCAGCCCCAGGGAACAGCCAGGCCTGGAGAAGGTGGCACCATGGACCCACAGAGTCAAAATAGGGAAGCTATTTTTAAAGTCTAAGGGAAAAGGCATTCTTCAAGTCACAAGCCAGATAGTCTTCCTCATCTGGAAAGAATGGGACTTTGGTGGGAGGTTTCATTGCCTCAAAGACAGTCCAGCCCCCCGTGGGCCTCGTTTGGCTCCCAGGCATGTGACACCTCCCCACCACCCTGTTTACAGCTTCCCTCCTTCTGGAGAAGGATGACGAAACCTTCCTTCTTCGTTCCCCCATCCCAGCCAGACTATTAAAATGTAATCAAAAAATCACATTAGACATGCAGATTTGACTTAAAATACGTATACGTATATATCATTTAACGGCAGTTAGGAGCTAATCAGCTTTTTCTTCCTTGCTCGGTGTGGGGGGTCTTGCCTCCCTCGCTCAGCTCCGGTCCATGAACATCTCTGGGTCTTTGATTCTCTCACGCTTGTGTTGAGAGATTTGAACAGAAGTTCAAAATGAGGTATTTTGAGCCAAATAGCTCCATGTACCCCTGATATGCTCAAGCGGGGACATTGTGTCCTTCTCTGCTTCCTGGTTATGGGTCTGTCCCCCTGTGGTGGATTCAGCTTATCTGAGGTGGAGAAGCGAGAAAAGAAGAGGAGGCCTTGCCCCCTCCTGGGCACCACTGTCCTAAGTCCTGACACCCCATATTCTGAGAATCGGCCACCCCCAGAGGCACCAGCTATGTGCTGTCATCCAGAACCCCAAACCCTTCCCCAAGACCTGGATGCTCCATCTCAGGCCAGGATGCTGGAGAAGCATTAGAGACATGGTGATAAAATTGGGGCAAAATCACACACATAGAGTGAAGCCAAAAGCCCAACTAGCTCAGTGTAGAAGCTCTGACACCCATTAAGATAATTGTAATAATTAGCTGTGCACCTACCATGTGCCCAGTATTCTTTATCCATCCTCTCTCATCCTCACATCAGCCCTGCAAGGGAGGCATTATGAACATTCTCATTTTACAAAAGAAAAATCTGAATCAGAGAGGTTAAGTGACTCCTTGTGGTCACATACCTAAAAAGAGGCAGAACTAGAGTTTGAGCCTCAGGTACACTGATCCCAAAGCCCAGGCCCTTTTTGCTATTCCAGGCAACCTTTGAGTTCCTTGAGAGCTGAGATGTCAACACTCAACTGAAGAAACCCATTGTCTCTTAGCAAGTTTACACCATCCCTATAACACCTGAAATCACTCAGGTCTTGGCCATTCTGCTTTCAGTAGGTGACAACACAGGATATAACATAAAGGAAGTCTCCACCCACCTTGGAAGCTTAGCCTTCCCTTCAATGGGAAATGGGTGTGATGGCCAATTCCATGTGTCAGCTTGATTGGGCCATGGGGTGCCCAGACATTTGGCCAACCATAATTCTGGGTGTGTCTGTGTTTCTGGATAAGATTAACATTTGAATTGTAGACTGATTAAGCAGATTGCCGTTCCTAGCATGGGTGGGCCCCATCCAATCGTGTGAAGACCTGAATAGAACAAAAAGGCTGAGTAAGACCTCTTCCTGCTGCCTGCTTGAGCTGGGACATTGGTCTTTTCTCGCCTTCAGACTCAAGCTGAAACATCAGCTCTTCTCGGGTCTTGAGCCTGCCAGCTTTTGGATTGGAGCTTACACCACTGGCTCTCCTGGTTCTCAGGCCTTTGAACTCAGACTAGAACTACACATTCACTCTTGTGGTCTCCAGCTTGATGACTGCAGATCTTGGGGCTTCTCAGCCTCCCTAATCACATAAACCAATACCTTAATCTCTCTCTCGTAAATCGTTTGTGTTTCTTTGGAGAACCCCAACTAATACAATGGGGCATGGAACATCTCAGAGGGAAAGTGGGGGTGAAGCAGGGAGCCTTGTCCCAGCAGCATGATCCTAGGGCCCTCCCAGAGTCTTCCCTCAAGAAGTCCCAAGTCCTCCCCAGAATCTCAGGTGAAAATGGCAACAGAGCCAAGGAATACCCTCCAAGTCCACAGAGGAAGGGGTGTGGCTGTGTAACTTTCTGCACTTGTCTGAGCCCTTTTCCCGGCAATACAATCCTAAATCTACCACCCCATCCTCCCTGCCCTGCTCTGGGGAACCTGGCTCTGTGGCTGCAGCTGAAGCAGGCCCCTGCACCTGCTCCCCATCAGACCTGCTGGCCCCCAAGAAACACCATCCTTGTTGGCTCAATTTGCCAGTGGGAAATTCAGAGGAATTCACATGACCGTTCCTCTCCGCAAAAGAAATCTGGGCTTATTTATTGGGAGCCCAAGAGCGGGTAGGGAGGGAAGGGAGTAGGGTGGGGGCTCTGTGGTGAGCCTGTCCAAGCCCCTCATTTCTCAGAGAAAGGTGGGCTGCAGAGATGAAGCGGATGGAAGACAGCTGGTCTCCCCAGGCTGACAGCTGGTGAGGACACTGTGGGCACTGACTCATAAACCCAGCAGCTCAATATATATCAGGCAAACAGGCTTTGCTCTGGTCAATATATCACCCGAGGAAACATCCTGGCCAGCACCAGAGGAACTCAGCGTTAATGGGTGCAACAGCCACCGCCACTTTCCCTGTTCTGTGTGTTCTCTGTCTAGCGGGCTCAGTGGGGCAGAATTGGCCCTCCCAACACTAAGAAGGGTATCAGGGACTGAACAACCAGGATCTGATTTGGGGCACAAGGGGTGAATTAAGCATAGATTTTGCAATCAGATAGTCCTGAGTTCAAACTCTGGCTCTGCCACTGGCCATGTGCCTTGGGAAAGTCTCAGTTTCCTCATCTGTAAAATGGGCGTGGTGATACTTCCCCCCCCCTTGCTGAATCACAACAGCTAGTATAGTTATTATGAACCTCTCAGATGGAAAGATCCCCAAATCTGGCCCCTGCTTGTGGGCACATCTACAAGTTGACCAGAACAGTCTCTTTTCTTCTCTGCCACAGAGATCCTCGGACTTTAATGTGACTCAGAGTCATTAGGAATACTTGTTAAAATGAAAATATCGGGGCCAGACACCAGATCAGACTCCCAGGGGATGAGGTCCAGGAATCTATATTTAGACCACCCCTTAGGTGATTCTGATGTGGGTAGTCTTTGAAAGACCTTGCTGTCCCAGTCACCCTCCCCAGATCCCAGTGGCTCCCTCCAGGAGGTGGCCTGCCTTTGGCCTTCCCCTGCTGGGGCTCACACCTGCCTCTGGGGAAGGACTCAGACTATTGAATCTCTGGCCTGGGCTCACTCCTCAGAGTGTCTCTTCCTCCAGCCATTAGAAGGGAAGAGATAATGGTATTTGGGCCAGAAACAGGACTTTGTGGCCAGAGAGGGGGACACAAACAGGTCCCCCAGATCTGCTAACCAGCTTTTCCTGGTAGGGCCAGGCAGTGAAAGGAAATAGAAGGTAAAGGGCTTACTATTGGCCATACCCCTTGCAAGAGGCTTGGGTGGGGATTTACCATCTACTGAGCACTACTTAACTTATTATCTCATCTCTGATCCAACCTCAGCTCTACAAGACAGCTTGCAGGGTGGGGACTGGAGCCTCTGGAGATTTCTTTTAGCCATCAGAGCCCATTCTCTTAGCCACTGTGCTCTAATACCAAAAGGTATTCCACCCTGACTCACCCCCTCTGGCCCCTTCCCCATTCCTGCCGACCCCCACCTGCCCCACTCAGGTCTCACGGCCCAGATGCATAAGCCCCAGCCCCTGAAGCCCGTGAAGCAGACTCGGCATCACTGAGAAAAATAAAATAAAAGCTTAATGAAACCAGCAACATTTATAGAACCTGTGACATATGACCAGGCTGTCAGATGCCCCACAAGTCTCTGGCCTGAAGGGTCAGAAGATTCCTAAAAACCCTCATTGCATGCCTTGGAGGTCCCCCTCCCACCACCTGTCCCCCACCTGAGTCCCAAGTCCTGGCTTGTGAGGCTGGAGACTGCAGCTGCAGAACCCAGAGGGCCCATTGGGCCCAGCAGCCAGGCCAGCTCCCCAGCTCCCAGCCTGCTGGTTTAATAAAAAATAAAAAGATCCCCACAATATATGACCAATAACCATGGCCATAAAAGCCAAATTGGATTCCTTCTTGGCTGATGAGCTCTGGGCCCTTCTCTCTCTCTGAGACCCAATTAACAAATATGTAAAACAATTCCCCTGCGTCCTCGTCTTTGGCTTTTCCTTCCAGCTCAAGCTCAGGGACAAGGGAGGTGGAGGAAGCAGGGACAGGTGCCTGGGTGGCAGAAGTGGCCTCAGGGGCTGGAGGCAGGGACCTGCCCAGCCACCAGCTTGCTGTGTGACCTGGAAAAAGTCACTTGACATCTCTGGATGAGCAGTTCCCCCATCTGCCAGATGGTGGGTGGGAAGAGATGCTCTCTAAATCCTCTGCCTCTGATTCTGTCAGTGCCCCATCAGAGGAGGCAGAGCAAGCAGAGCTAGATGCTGAGGGAGGGCTCCCCCTCACCCCTACCCAGAAGCTATTGTACAGCTGGAGGGGCTGCATGCAGGGGTCCTGCTGTAACATCAGGCCAAGCAGCAGAAATGGCCAAATAGCCAATGGCCAAGATAGCTGTGTGCTGGGTGCCATCAGCTTCACTGGGACACAGCACGTGGCCACCTGCCATTTCCTAGCTCTGGGGAAGGCTTGGAGACTGCCATCCCTCTCCTGCCCCCAGCATACCCAGACCACAACCTGTGGGTCCAGGGATGTTGCAAGAGTCTTCTAGGGGCCGGCCCGGTGGCGCACTGGATAGTGCGCCGCTTGGGAAGCGTGGCGGCGCTCCCGTCCGAGGGTTCGGATCCCACATACAGACCGGTTCCCGCTCACTGGCTGAGCGAGGCGCGGGAGCAACACCAACACCAACACCGAGGTTTGCAATCCCGTTGCCGGTCCCCGGTCCGGTACGGGGGCAACACTGAGGGTTGCGATCCGTTGCTGGACAC
>NW_007726249.1:779385-789493 GCF_000696425.1 Galeopterus variegatus
GAAAAAAAAAAAAAAAAAAAAAAAAAAAAAAAAAAAAAAAAAAGAGTCTTCTGGACCCCATACCACTTGAAGTGAAGCTTGAGGGTAAATTAGAAGATAAAAAGGCACAGAAAGCAAACTGCTCACACTTGCTGGGAGGCTCCCATGACTGGTCTGGGATGGCGCACTGGGAGGGGGCTGCACCTCCAGCCTCGCCACCTGGAAAGAAAGTGAAAACCTCGGGCAACTCTCTCTCCATCCAAGAACTTGGGGGTCCCCCCTGCCCTGATGCCTGGGCTGTGGAGGGCTGAGGAGGCCAGCTCCAGATGACAGAGGCACCACAAGGAGATGTGGCGGCTGTTCAGTCCTTGTGTCCTCCAAGTTGAGCCATTTCTCTTCCCGTCCTTGATCCTCTCATCCTGGGAGACTGAATGATATTGCATCTCTGCAGCAACTTACATCCTGAAGATCATTTTTGTATAGGTTTTCTCCTGGTAGGAGTTATTGCCAATTTCCAAACAAGAAAACTGAGCCTAATGAAGGGACTTATTTGAACCCAATTTCTGGTAGGCTCAGTACTTTTCTCATATTAGATTTTATTTGACTCTTACATATTTAAAAGCTCTCCAAGTCCTAGAGTCAGAGCCCCCTGGCCCCACTGGTGCACATACACTCGCACACACGTACACACGTGTGCACACACACTCAGCACCTTCCCCTGAGTCATTCTGGCTAAGTCTGGGCACAGCCCTGGCTGGGACAGTGGGCTCCCAAGGCTGGGAAACATCAGGGACTGACATCCAACTTCCCTGTCTAGAGTGTTCAGGTGGAAACTCACCTTCAGTGCCTGCACAGCTCAGTGGCCTGGGGAAGGGCTTCCTGGCTACCCTCAGGCATGATAGTGAGGAATAGGTGCCAGTCCAGGAAGTGGGCTCAGTACCCCTCAGTACCTGGGACCAGCACAGAGGCCCTTGCCAGGGTGGTGAGTCTGACTCTGACCCTCAGCCTCTGCACACCCTCCGTAATGATGCAGGTGCCTATGGAGTCAGGAGTTGGGGGTCAGAGCTGAGCAGCTGGAGCAGAGGGCCCAGGATGGAGAGTGGATCCTCAAGTACCACCCCTCCCCTGAATTTATGCCTTCCTCATAAAATGCTTGCGAGGTTCAGGGCCCCAGGAACTAAGATCTGCTGCTCTTAGTCCCAGAGGCCAGGACAGACCCAATGAAGCTACTTGGATTCAAAAATCCGAGACCCCTTGCCTCCCACCCCAACCCTGCTCAATAGCGAAGCTTTATCCAAAGTCTAGTGGGAACGTTTCTCCCACCCCCACCAATCCTTCCATGGTAATGGGGCTCTGTCTCCTATTTGCTTGTGACATTGGGCAAGGCTTCTCTCCTTCCTGGGCCTCATTTTGCCATTCCGTCAAATGGGAGGGCTGGACTCAGCGAGCTTTCAGGGACCTGCCCATTCTGTTACTTGGAGTCCCCAAAGGGCCAAGATACAGGATTGTGACAGGAGAGAAGATGGGCGTGGCTAGGGCTGGGGTGCCAGCTGGGAAGTTGAAGAGGGTTGCAGATTTCTCAGGATCCTGGGGCTGCAGCCTCTGCTAGATTTGCAGCCTCCTGGGTTTCAATCCATGCCACCTCCAGGGACCAGATAAACTGCATGACCAGAGGGTCCTGCAGAATAGGGGTGGGGTGTGATGTTCAGTGAGAGGGCAAGGTTCAGAGAGTCAAACCATCTCTCTGCTGACCATGAGCCAAGGGTGGTCCAGGCCCCCCATTACTCAGGGGTGGGGGGAACTGTCCTGAGGAGTGGAAGCCTGCATGTCCTCGATAGTAGGTCTGCAGAGGGAGCAGTGTTCTACTTAGTCTTTTAGGCTGGTGAGAGCAGGAATGAAGCAAATGGGTTTTTATTCGAGAGCTGTCCCAGGCAAAGCAATGGCGGGAAGGCAGCTGCCTCCTCTCCCCCAAGCAATCACCTGTAAGCACAACCTCTGAGTGTCGCAGCAAACACTGGGCAGCAGTAGCCGCTGCCATCGCCCCAGACCTGGGCTCGGTGGCCTCTTCTCCACATCTGTCCTGGACTCTCTCTAATCCAGAGCCAAAGCTTCCCCTTCCCATGCCTCTCAGACCCAGGGACATCCTCAAAAGAGCAGGGCAACTCCTCAGCTTTCCCTGGGGTGGGGGAACTTCTTTCAGGATTGGGGTGGGGACAAGAACAGGACCCCTCCTTTTGTCAGTACTTGGGGCCAGGCCCTGCCAAATCAAAGCTCTGGCTGTCAAAGTCCATCAGCCTATTCACCAATTCATACATTTACCAACTCATCCATTCATTCGTAGCCTTACTTCATTCACTTGTTGGTGCTTGCTATATAAAATAAGGACCTTCCGTTCAATCATCATAATCTTAACTTTGTGATGTTTGAACTCCTTTCCTCCCAAAGGCTCCATGAACCTTCTCACCTCACATCTATTCTCACGCTCATTAACACCCAAGAATGCCTCTTGGCTGACGTGTCCCTGCTCATCACAAATTCCTGGCTCTGTTACTGTGGGATCATCTGCTCAAAGTCTCTGGAAGACCGGGTCAGAAAGTGAGGAACGCTTGTAGGGAACATGCGGCAGCTACTAATCTGCAGTGTTCTTTGCCAGCCAGCCTTTTCTCAGCTTCCCTGGCTGAAAAAGGGAAGGTGGGCTTCTCTCCTCTGGCTGCTGACACTTTTCCAAAGACTGATTTCTCTCTAGTTCAGCCTAATGACTCTCAGGTCTGGATTGCAGGGAAGAAACAAAACCAACCTCTTGCCTTTGTGAACTCACAAGTTGACGCTTTAAAACCAGCAAATACTTTTCAACCGGGAATTTCCCACATACAGTAATGTCCAGAGGGATGTAAGTTCCAGCTGTGTCTACGTGGAATGAAAAGAGGAAACATCTGGATGAATGCCGGAAAAGCCCTGCCAGTCTGCCAGATGCTGCCCACATCTGGACACCTAAAAAGTGATCTGTTTGGCTGGCTGGCAGTCAAGAAGCAACTGATCAACCCGCATCACCCTGTCAATTAGAATGCAACCCGAGTCCATACGTATAAATGACCCAGATCACTGAAGGATCCAGAAGTTACTTTGGCTTCAATTATATTCATCCTTAAAAACCCCAATCAAGTTAACATAAAGGCCAAACTACGGGCCTTAATCATTGTGTCGTGGCCGTGCTCATGACACCTGCAGTCAACTTGCTTGGATTTGGATCCCATCTCCTTTGTTTACTATCAAGCTGCTTAGTCTCTCTGTGCTTCACATTTCTCATCCTTACAACGGAGGTGATGGTGCTGTCCCCCGCGCCGGGCAGGTGTGAGGACGAAATGAGATAATATCCATAAAGTCCTAAGCCCAGTGCCTGGCAGGTAGTAAACACTCTAAATATGTTGGCCATTATTGAAATTATCCTGATCATTAGGGTGATCGCCCTGCTGAACTCTTCCAGTGAAGGACTCGAGAAGTCCTCCAGCACAGTGCAAAGGTCAATACGGCTGAGGTTGGGCACATACTCCTTCCCAAACATCCCAGGGACACCAATTTGTCACAACCTTCCTGACCCTGAGCCCCATGTAAGCCACCTTCCCCAGAGATGAAAAGATCACTACATTCTCTTTCAGGACAGGAATGGCTTCCAGCTGGGAGTCATGTCTCCTCTACTAACAAGGTTTGGCAAAGGATGTGTGTCCAGGTGCCAGTGTATGTGCTGGATGTCTCAAGCAGATGGCTGGGTGGGGATGATCCTTCCCCACCACATCCCCCTCTCCCACCACACCCCTCTCTCCCACCAAGACATCAAGCTGGGGAGGGTGCCCAGTTGTACTGGGGGCACCACCCATGGGAAAATTTCCTCCTGATCCTGAATGACCACTTGCCTGGATCATGTTCTCTCTGCCCCAAAGGACACTTGGGTCCCTCTTCTATTTTCAGTGGGGGACCTGGGTGAGCCATCACTAATCATCCGTCACCTCTGTTCCTGGGGCAAGAGGCACTAGGGGGTGGGGGTGGGAATGGGTACTCTGGTGAGCTCTACAAGGACAGGGAGGGAGACTTTTCCACTTCTGCATGCCCAGAGCCTGGTGCACAGTGGGCTGCACAGGCAGACACCTGTGGGATGGGAGATTAAGGAGAAGAACTTTTCCAATAAAGGAGATTTAAGCTTCTGGATGCTGTCTCCCAGGATATCACTACCTGGTTCCAAGGAATTTCCCCTCTTAGGGACCTAGATGGCACCTGGTAGCACCTAAATCCAAGCCAGTCCTTTCCATTGTCCCTACCATCTTCTAGTTTCCAATGGTCAAACTCACTGCATACAACAAAATACTAACCTGCCACTCAATGGCCACTTCCAAACTGTCCAGGTTCCCAATCTGGTTCCCTCAGAGGGAGGAACGAATGGGAGGACGTGAGGTGCCACAATCAAGGACATGCTGAGAACTGTGCACGCTGTGATGCCCTTTCTAGTGGCTTCTCTCCCCTGAGTTCAGGAAGAAACCCTCCCAGACCCTACGCTTTGGTCATGTCCTCCAGGGGCTGGTCCCAGGATGCAGCACTAGGATTCCTCCTTCCAGGTTCTGGCAGAGACACAGCTTCTGCCGGTACACATGCCAGCGAGCATGACAAGGCCTGGAGGTGTCATATAGATAGCCTGCTGCTGCCCGTCAGCTCCTCCTCCCCCATGGCATTGATTCCAAACCTTCCCCCTTCTCACCCCCAGAGTAGACCTGTTAGCAGGGGCTCTGCTGTCCTCCCCCACCCAGCCTCTTTACTAGCTGTGTGACCGTGGGCAGGTGACTCAACCTCTCTAGCCTCAGTCCCATCCATTGTGGGTGGTTGTGGGGATTGCATCAGTTCATATACATAAAGCATTAAGCACAGTGCCTGGCACATGGCCAGTGGTCTGTATTTGCTATCGTTTACGATGAAGAATAGGTGGGGACCTGGGGCAGGTCAGCAGGGTCAGGCCAGATGTCAGAGGGGATGTAGGGCAGAGGACTTGAGCAGTGAAAGCAAGCAACATTTCATCTCTGCACTTGGAAAGGGGTTGTTAGGTTTACTGCCTGCATCGGGTCAGCCCTCTTCACTGGTGCTGCTTAGATGCTTCCCACACACTCAAGGAAGCCAGCCTGGCTGCCTGGGAAGAGCCCCAGCCTGGAATCCTGAGACTCGGGCTCTGTCACCAACATGCTGTGTGGTCTGGGCAACTCGCTTGCCCTCTCTGAGGAAACTTCCTCATCTGCAGAGGCCTCTCACAGCCTTGACCTCTTAGAGACTTAAGTCGTCTTTCATAGTCCAAGCTTCACAGTGGGGCTCCTGCCTAAGCCCATCTCCCAGGAGACAGGTGCAGGTTGTCATGGTTGGAGATAGAGCCTGAGACGCAGAGGTGAAACACTCGGCCCCAGCCCAGCCACAGCTCTAAAGCCTTGGGAACCCAGCCCAGGCCATTGAGAGTAAACTCAGGTGACAATACCACCCTTTGTCTCTGGTCTGTTGTCAGAGAAATTTACATTCTCTTGAAAACCATCACATAAATGGGTTTCTCGAAAAAAAAAATTTATTGAATTGGGCACAGGGGAGGCTTTTGCTTCATTCAGATCAAAATCTGATCCCAACGTGGCCTCTTCTAGCTGTGCAACCTTCGGCAAGTCTCTTCACTTCTCTGAAACTTGGTTTTCCCATACATTGAATGGGGATAATAATTCATATGCTATGAGATGGTTGCAAGGCTTAAGTGAGAGAGTCTGTGTAAATGTTTAGCACTTAGCACAAAGTAGGTATTCAACAAATGGCAGCTATTATTATTGGTCTTGTTAATATCAGCCTCTCATTGTCAAGTGGAGGACCCGAGGCCATCAGCCTTTTCTGGTGCCCGTTTCCAAAGAGCTTTGACTAACACAGAGACACATTAATCGCAGTCCTCCCACTGCGTACCTTCCAGCTGGTGCGGAGCGGGAGTGAGGCTGTCTGTTCTCCCCGTGGCCAGGCAGGGAGCGAATTCAGTGGGGGAGACTCTGCCGCCTTCCTGGGACCAGTCCCAGCCGCATCCATGCCTCTGGCCTTTGTTGAGCAGCTGGAGCATGAGCCGCACTGTCTGCCCGTGAAATGCGACTTTTGGAAAACATGCATATTTGTGAGTTGATGCATGTTTCTATTTCGGGCTGACACTGCTCTCTTTATTTATTTTCCCTGGGCTTTGCCTCTTTGGAATCCAGCTTGGAAGGGTGTTTTGACAGACTTTGACACCTCTCCTGGCTCCTCTGGCAGGAAACATGCTTGGGTGGGGGAAGGGTGGGTAGAGAAGAAGACAATTTCAAGTGACAAGCCCTTTTCCTTGGCCGGGACTGATGGACAATGGAATACCCCTGCCTCACTGTCCTGGCCCTCGGTTTCTCCATATTTGGGTGCAGGGAACAGTACAAGAGGGGTTCAGGTGGGGGAACAATTCCAAAGAGAGGGAAGGGAACCAAAGAGGCTAATCATTGTGCTTCCAATTATGTTAATGCCAATATCATTACCCAAACTAATAATATTGTTATTATCAACCACCACCACCACCATTCCTGGGTGCCTTTTTTTATGACTGCCAGTGGGTCTGGCTGAAAGCCCTTAGGGAAAGTGCCTCATCTCTCAGCATCTCACTTTGCTCATCTGTAAAGGCTATTTTTGCCATCCCCAGCTCATGGGGCTGTGAGAAGAGGCTGCTCAGCCAAATGGTGGTAATGACTGTGTTCCCTCCTGGCCTCAGATCCCGGCCAACTGCCTGTGGGCAGTCTACTTGGTTGAGTCTTAGGGATTTGGAGCTGATTGCCAAGACCCAACCCACTAGTCAGGACCTCCAAAGATGCTCTCAGCCAGTCCCTTCCTTGTGGTTTTTTACAACCAGCCCAGATTCTGCCTCTTGGGAGTAAAGACTTTAACTCAGACAATTCCATCTTCCTTTGAATGACCAGGTGATTGGGAGAGGGATGGAGAGATGAGGGAAACATGTCTCAACTATCAGAGAAAAGGGATTATACAATAATTCCAAGGATCGGGGGATCAGGAAATCCAGGTTAAAGTCTCCACTCCTCATGAATTCATTCATTCATTCACTAAGCATCCACCAGCAAAACCGGTGGTTCATGCAGAGGATATACTAACAGCAGAATCAATTCCTGCCCCAATGAAGATTGTACTTTAGTGGTGTGACCTTAAGAAAATTACTTGACATCACTGGTCCTATTAAGGAAATCATCTGAACATCCCTCACTCAGGGGACAGGATGACTTTACCAGTGGTAGGTGCTCTAAGGAAGGAGAAGGCACCATAACCTCTGGGGTTAGAACCACAATTTTCAATCCCATCCACACTCAAAAGACTCACTAGAGAGTCAACGTTCCAGATTATAAGGGCCAAAAAATGGCCCTAAAGTTCACCTCTGCCAGTCCTGTCCTTTTACAGATGGAAGCCTGAAGCTCAGAAAAGGGAAGTAATTTGCCCAAGGGTGCACTGGGAGTCTGTGGTGAAGTTGAGACTAGGTTCTAGGTCCCCACACTTCCAGTCCAGTGCTCCTTCCACCATACCATGCTGGGACTGTTCCTTTTTCTACCCTTTTCCTTGCCCTTTAAAGGGCAGCAGCAAGAGAGGTGTCACAGGAAAGCCAGAATATGAAGACAAGATCCTTCAAAAATCCAAATATCCATGGGGATTCCAGAACCCTCCACCTTCCAGGTTCCTGGCCCCCTGGAGAGACCATGGGGGCCTTGGGGTATCTGGCCCTGAAAAATACCCTGGGGAAGGAGTCTGAAGCTGCTGAGGCCATGGGGGAGGGGTGAGGATAGGCTTTCCAAAGAAAGAGGAATGGGTGCATGGGATCTGCATTTGAGAAGGCAAGTCTGGGAGAATGGGCGCAGCTCCCCCTAAGGGTCAGGTGTGCCTCCATCACAGCAAAGACTGGGTCAGACTCAAGCTAAGGAAAGTTGGGGAGAGAAGTGAAGGCAGCTGGGAAGGATAACTTGAAAACCTAAAGGGGCGGGGGTGGTGGTGGTGGTGAAAGATAAGCCTGGGGGAGGGAAGAGAGCTGGGAAACAAGGAGACAGTGGAAGCAAAGAATATGGACCATGACTGCAGACGATGTGTCTGGAATAAGGCTTGAGGAAGGGGAGTGGGCAGAGGGGTGGAGATCTGAGCCAAATGGACACTGACCTTAAAAACAGGATTCTATAAGGCACCCGTACAAGCTGGGCTTTTACCCTGCACGTCCACCGAGTCATAGCCACCTCCGTCCTATTGGCAGATGCCCTACTCCCCAACAAGGTCTGCAGTAGGAAGTGGGGAGGGGGTATTTTCTCTGCATCCTTCGACCCCCCACTGCTTCCCCCATAGGAACAGTGCAGTGTTTGTGTGTGTGGTGGGGGGTGGGGTGGGTGTGTGTCTGTGCCAGGGGGCCTGAGAGGCTCTGTGAGTGACCGGGTCTCAGTGCACCAGGCAGTGGTCTCTGGAGTCTGCAGGTTAGTGAGTATGTCTGGAGACTGCAGCCTCCAGTGAGGGGCTGGAGTGAAGATGCTGCCCAGGTCCACAAACTGGTGCTTGCGGGAAGACTTGTGTTTGTCCACGTGTGCGTGCATTTCCGTCTGTGCGTCTGTGGGCTGTGGGTGGGTGTGTATTTGCACGAGTGGACTATGCATCTGTGTGTGGGTTGTTTGTGAGTGGTCTGCAGATCGCTGCCTGCGCGCGTGGACTGTGGGCCCGTGTGCGCGCGGGGGGGGTCGTGGGGGTCCGAGGCCGCCTCGAGGCGCTGTCCGTGGTGCTGACCCAGGGCGTGGACAGAAGGGGGCCTGCGCCCAGCCTCCAGAGGGATCGCGGAAAGCTGGCGTCGGCTGTGGAGCAGAGGGGCCGAGGAGAGGAAGCCCCCAAGGAGGCGCCTTCCTGGCCCAGCTGCGGGCCTCTCCGGGGAGTTGGGAAAAGTTCTCCCAGCGGCGCGGTTGGCTCACGGGACTCGGCGCCGCCGGCGCTGGCAATCCTCCCCCGACCCTCAGCGCCGCCACTGCCTGATGCCCACCCCCCCACCCTCTTTCGCCTTCTCGGCGGAGTCCGGGGACCCTCTCGCGCTCGGCTTCTGTCGCCTGCCCTGCCCGGCCCGCTCCAGAGCCTCCACGCGCCCGGCCGGACCTGCAGCCAGGTTAATTGGGCCCCAGGACTCGGGAAATGTCCCGCCGAGCAAGAGTGCGCTAAGGTCGGGGGTGGTGGGGAGGGGGCCATTAACCTTTCCTTGTCCCATCCTTCTGCTGTAGCGCGGCCCAGAGCCCGATCTGGGGCGGCCTCAGACTGACGCTCAACTTTTATGGAACCAGACACCCCCCCGCGGGGACCAGCAGGGGCAGAGGTCGGAAACCTAGTCGTTTCTGGACATCGAACTCGCCCGGGCAGACCGAGGCTGCTCCGGCCCCGCGGGGAGTTGGCGCGGAGCTGGGGCCCGGCCGCGGGGGGCAAGCTCTGGGTTCTGCCCACCACCAGCCGGCTTTCCCGGGGGGCTCCGAGACCCTCATCCCGGGCTGGCCGGGGCGCGGAACTTCACACACGGCTCCGCTCAGGCCAGGGTGCGGGCGGCGTGGAGGACTTGCCCCCTCCTCCGGCCAATGCATCCCGCAGCCCCAGGACCGGATGGCGCCCAGCGACCGTCGCACTCACCTCGGCCGGCCGAGCTGAGCTGCGCTGAGCCGCGGGCGCAGAAGGGGGGTTGCCGGGGGACTGCGGCCACCCCGCCGCGCAGGCTTGTCCCTTCGTGGGAGTAGCAGGGGAAGCTCCTCTGAGCTGCTGGAAGCCGGGGTTTCCCGCTCCGCTCCAGGGCGCACAGATCGCGGACAGCTCAGCGCAGATCCCGGTCCCCAGCGCGCAAGTCGAGGCACTAAGCGCCGCCGCCGCCTTTTATCCGCCGCCCGCCTTTGTTTGGGTCCCGGCTCCTACCACGGGGTGTGGGGGTGTCCGGGGCAGGCTCTGGAGCCGCGCCGCCCCCCAACCACTGGTGCCTCCGGCCTCCGCGCCGCCGGGCCTTGCGTCAGGGGCCGGCGAGGGCCTGCGCGCCGCCGCGCGCTGCTGTCTCCGGAGCCCGCCG
>NW_007726249.1:790446-806119 GCF_000696425.1 Galeopterus variegatus
CTCCCCCTGCGGGAGCCGCGCGGTGGTACAGCCGGGCCCCCAACGCCGCCGGGCGGGGGCTGCGCGCGGCGCAGCGACCCCTGGGGGTCAGTCCCCGCCTCTGCAAACAGCCCTGGCCAGACCCCTGCCCCGCCCGCGAGTTTCCTGGGTTCCCAAGTCTCTCCCGGGCTGGCACTCCTGCTGCCCCTCTCCAGCCCGTCCGCGCAGCCTTGGCAGGTCATTAGCCTCCTGGACACTCGAGGGCATCCCCGGGAGCCCTCCAGAGGGAGTTGCCAAGCCCAAGCTTTTGGCGCCTTCCCTTCCTCTCTCCTTCTCCATTCACCTCTCTGGCACCAGAGTCCGGAGCCATGCCAGCCCCTGGGACCGGGCATCTCTCCAGCTCTAGCACATGGTCGGCCTGACACTCCTGGCCGGAGGGCCACAGGAGAAGAGGTCTGGGGAGCCAAAGCCAATGCCCCTGTCCATTTCTCTCCATCAGGCTCAGAGGGCACTGATATTGGTGTCACTCAGGGAGAGTAAAGGGGGACCCGTCAAAAAGAGGACCAGCTGCCAACCCTCCGCTGCAGGATCGAGGGGTGTTAGCGATGGGAGCCGGAAAGAAGGGAGGCTATTGCCACGGCTCTGTGAAGGCGAGGCACAGGCTTTTCATGCAGCTTCAGAGTGTGTGCTGCCAGAGGAACTGGGAAGATAGAGTGATGGAAGAGACACAATCCCCGCCTTCAGGAAGTTTCCAGCTTATGGGAGAGGTAAGAATAGGGAGAGTAATGAAATGAAACACCAAGCCCCACCCCGACACACAGGTGCTCCACCCATGTCAGTCTCCCCCCCACCCCGCACTTATATTTAAAAGAGGAAAACTGAGTTGGAGGCGCCTCTAACCTCAGGGTGCTGAGTGGAGCTCCTGTTCTGGCGCTCACCTGCTTCTCCTGCTCTGTCTCTCTGCTGTGCAGTCCCTGGGAGCTGTACCCACTGGCTAGCTGACAACTGGACACATCGGTATTTATGACCCTGGATGCCACAAGAGCTCATCTATGCAGAAGCAAATGGTCCGAACTGGTGTCCCTGCCCCAGCACTCACTCCCCATGTTCTGAGGATCGCCAGGGGAGCCATCGCCAGGCTGACCAGGTCTGCCAGAGGACTCCCAGTGGCTCCATCTGCCCCTGAAGACATTAGGATTGGGAGCGGCTCCTGGCATGAAGAATGCCTCTCTGAACTGTAATTGGGGGGCAGGGAGAGACAGGAGACCTCTCCCAAGAAGTGGAGGGTGTGTGTGTTGCTACCCCAAGATTGGAGGCCAAGTCTGACATATGATTACGGAGGAACAGACCCCCAACACCGTTCTGAAAACTTCCAGTCCCATTTGCCCTATCCCAGAGGGAAGGTAGAGCCATGGGAGAGGGTGGGAGGAAGGAGAACAAATAAATGATTTGTTTTAAGGGAGCAACAGGGAGACACAAAGTGTGTTCCTAAGCCCAGCTGAGAGCAAAGGGTTTTCTTTGCTGGGTGAACGGAGTGATTCTTTTCAGTTTGTTTTAAGGCTGCTTCCAGGAGCCTCCTCAAAGTTCTCCAAGGCTCCAGCACTGTTCCTCTCAGTCTGACAAATCCACAGGGCACCCCATTGGAGTCCCCCCTGGCGCTGTGCCACCCTGAACCCACGCCTGGGGACACAGCCCCCACTACCCTGGGAAATATATTTCGTGGATTTGATAAGGGCCCTGATGAAATTCTCATTACCTTCAAAGGTGTCCTAGCTTCTTGCTGCCTAGCTGGCTATAGCTGTGGCCGCTTGGCCACACCCTCCTCAGAGCCCTCCCTGGCCCCTTGGGACCTCCAGATGATCTCCAGTGGGTCCAGGCTTGCTCTGCCCTTGGTGGGAGATCTTCTGCAAATGGAGGGAGTGGAGGCAGAGGCCTGTGGAATGGGGCAGGAGGTGGGGAATGTGGTTCCCAGGAACAGTGAAAAGATGCAATTTTCCCAGGCCATCAGCAGGGTTTTAAAAATGCAAATGGAACCGGGCCTTTGAAATATGCCTGCCATAAAGGGGAACCAGTGGTGGCAGCGGGAGCTGGAGCGGGTGTGGAAAGTCATGAGAATCCTCCTCCTGGGGCTCGTCCTCAGGCTCCCTTCCCCTCCACTGCCCGCTCTGCTTGCAGGAAGCCTGTTTACAGGGGCCTGGGAATGCTGGACTCAGGGATCCCTGCCCAACCTCAGAGGTCTCCCTGTAGTGTCCCATGCTTCCAGGTGAATATCAAGGATGACTCTAGTGGCCACATGATCCACCTAGCTAAAAGGCTGCTGAGAATGAGATTCTGCATGCCCTCTGGCTCCCCGTTCCAGGACTGTCTAGTGGAACTTCTTCCTGGTTCTGATTTAAATGCCTCTTGGTGCCGATAAGCTGCTCCCTTATACTCTGTCTTCAAGACTAATTGAAAATCTTTCTTTTGTAAGGGGTATGAGCTGTAAAGGGCTGCTTTGTCCTCAACTCCCATCCCTTTATTTATACTTCTATTTTCTCTCCAACTATGTCTGAAGCAGGGCTCTGAGCTCAGCCTGATTCTACCCCTCCCAGTGTAGCCATATTTCTGTTTTGCCTCTTACCAGCTATGTGACCTTGGGAAAGTCACTTCACCTTGCTGAGTCCCAGTCATCTCATCTAGAAAATGGGGATAGTAGAAGTGCTTATCTCATAATATGGTTGTGGAGAGCTTATTAAATGAGATAATCTCTGTGCAAAAATATAGCATTTAGCACAATGCATGGCACATATTAAGCTCTGAATAAACATTAGCACTTGCTTCGTATTATTACCACCTGCTAGGCAAGAGTTGACATAACATCTCTTCCTTCTCTGCCCCACCCCTGGTGAAAGGGACTGTGCAAATCAAGTCCTCCCACCAGATAGTGGAGCAGCTGAGGACTGAGCATATGGGGACAGTTGGGAGGGTTTATCTTTAAAAATATGGTAAATTAAGACATTGTCCCAGCATCAGGAAATAGGTGAATGCATTTATAAGTAATTGTAAGTACACTTATAAGTAATTCTCTCTTCAGCCTGCCCACACACTGACTTTGGAGATTTTCACTCCCACCTCCAATCTCACCTTTTCCCAGAAGCCACTGGGCAGAGTCAGTGAGCTGGGGTGTGCTGGAAAGAGCTCTTGATTTAGGACACAGAGTTTGTTTTTATGTGTCTTTTATTAACTGTATGACCTTGGGCTACAAGTCACTTCCTTTCTCTGAGACTCAGTTTTCTCATCTGCAAAATGGGAATAATAATGACCTCTGCCTATAATACGCCTGCAATTATCTTTTTAGCTGAAGTGGGCACAGATTTATAGGTAACAATTTGATCATTCATTCTCTGTGTAGTTATAGTGATATATATATAGTTAGATCTATGATAGAATGAGCAATTCCTATTTCCATGATTTTCAGGGTTGATTGCACTTCAGTGACATAATGGATGCAAAAAAGACCAGAAAACTTGCGCAAGTTCAAGATGAATGAATTTCTGACTTGAGGTCACATGCAAGTTAGTGGAAGAGCTTGGGTTGGACCCTAGGCCTCCCAGGTTCCAGTCCTGAGCTTCCTCTGAAACACCGTCTTTCCTCTCCTGAGCCCCCTCCTCCATGAAGTTCGGGAGGTGAGTATGAGCTTATGGCAGAAGAAGATAGAGGGTGCAATAATTCAAGAGAAGAGAGAGTTCTGGCGAGGGATGATAGGGCCAGGCTGGGGTAGGGGTGTTGCAGACAGGGCCTGGGGGAAGCTAGACAGATGGCAGCCCTCTCCTCCCACCTCCCCCAGACTTCTGCAAGCAGCCGGGCCCAGCTCTCCTTTCCCAGCTTTGCCTGCCTCCTCCAAGAAAGCAGGAAGCCTGCGCCAGAGTGAATACAATCCAAGTTATTAATTGCCTGCAACAATTAGCCCCAGTGCCTGGGCCTGCAGACACCCGGCTCTGAGAGAAGGAGCCAATTACAGCTTCATCAATATTCACACCGCTGCAAAATCCTCTCCCAAAAAGTTAGCCCCCTCATCCCTCATCCACGTTTCTCAGGGCCTTTGCTCTGCCCCCAACATGTGGAGAAGAACACATATTGCTGAGGCCTTCTAGAGTGAAAGTGAATGTAAGGTTAGACTCAGAGGGGCATTTCACATAGCAGGGCCAAGGCATTAGCTAGCAAGAGCAGGACTCTGCCAAAGATCTGGACAGTGTGGCATTAGCCAAAGACTGTGCCATTGTGGGGGAGAGATTATAATCTCCAGGTTGATGGTTTTAAGTAGATTCTCCAAGGGCTGTTATTGTTAAGATTGGCTTGAAAGGAGAGGTTGAAAATACCCCCCAAATTCTAGTTTTAATCCCAGCTCAGTCACATACTAGCTTTGTGGTTTTAGGAAAATTACTTCACATCCCTGAGCTCATGTTCTTACCTGTAGACTGGGGACAGTGGCCACGCCTCCCCATACAGGAGGATTCAGTGTGACGCTATGCAGAAGCACATAGCAGTACAGTGAGTGATGCAGAGTGAGCTGGAAGTCAATGGCAGTGCTTGTGTTCTATCCAGAAAATGGAAGGAGATTCCACGACCCCCAGAGAAGTGTGGGGTGATGGAGAACAAGGTAGCTGTGCAGTAAGGAGACCTGGATGCTGACCCCAGATTGGTCTTACTTACTCTGTGGCCTTGGTGCCCTTCCATCTCTGGTCTCTTGTTCCTACCTGATGAATGAGGACATGAGTCTAGATGAGCTGCAGAGCCCCTCTGACTGTGATCTTCCAGGAGAGTATGGGGAGACAGAGAGAATGAGTTTAGAATGCATAGGAGGCCTTGGGGAATATAGAATCCCCAATTTTTCAAGGGGTTAATGGGAGCAGTGGTAAATGAAATGGAATGGCCCAAAATACATGAAACCAGGTACATAAATAGTTAAACAAAAGTCACATATCTGTTGGCTCTGAAGCAGCAAAAGAAACCACATACCTTTTATCAAGACAGAAAATAAAAAGCATTACCTGGCTCAGAACTCCTGGGAGAGGCTGCGTAGTCCCCAGTACAGCCCTTGTCCTTGGGGTGTTTCAGGACCGTGGACAGTGGCTGATGCCTACCGTGCTGAAGGTTAGGACAAGGGGATAAGGGTCAGGGACTTAGCTTGGAGGGGCTTGATCGTTGGGGTGAGTGATGTTGAGCAAGGCTCTGGTTCAAAAATAACTCAGTTGCACCCGGCTTTTGAGTGCCCATTGGGGCTGTCCAAGCCTTTAGAGGACAGGGGTTTTGTACAGGACCTGCCCCCCTGCCCCTTTCCCAGAAATACCTAAGGATCCTGGTGCACCTGTCTGAATGTGAGATCTTCATGACTCAGCACGGGATCCCAGCCCCATCTCCCCACTCTGCCTGCTCCTTTGTTTCTCTGGCCTGTTTCCTGGTACAGGTTAGCCAGCGCCTTCCACCACCCCAGTCAGTCTGGCTGGCCCACTGGCGCCGGGAGCCAGGTCAGCTTTAACCCCGACCACCAGACCTCATTTGGGCCTCTGCAGTGACAGCAAGAAAAAGCTTTTCTGGCATTTTCCCAGTTAGAAATCTGTATGGCTTTGATGCGCTGCCCCAGTGCCAGCTCCTATTCCAGCACATCCAGTGTGAACAGGGCAGAGAACATTCTGTGCCAGAAACTCTGTGTCCAAGGGCCTCTGAACTGGAATGAAGGGCTGGTAGGCAGATCATTAGTGCCCTGGAAGTTAAAATACCTTTTAGGCAGTAAGGGATGCTACTAACAACATCTGCAATAATAACAATTAATGGCTACAATTTATTGATTACCAGGCCCGGCATATGCATTATACTTCATTCAAACTCACAACCATCCCATGAGGAAACAGGCTCAGAGAGTAGTAAGCTACTTCAGGTCACACAGCAGGTAAGTACTGAGGACCCAACCCCAGGCAGTTTGGTACTACAGCCCAAGTTCTCTGCCACATTATTCTTCCCGTGGAAAAACTGAGGGTCAGACAGGGTAAGGGACTTGGTTAGGGTCACAGAAAGAGTCAGTGATGGAGAAGGTTTGAATCAGGGCTTGCATAGTGCCAAGATACCACATTTACCTGCTCTGCTCTACCGCTCCCCAATGACCCAGGTCCCTGTTGAGCACCCACCCTCAGTGCTCCCTAGTATAGCACTCGGATCTCATGCTGGGTCTAAACACAACTACGCTTATCTCCCTTTTCACCCTTAGGGAAGTCACTGCCTCTCTCTGATCCCCAATCCACCAAGGGACCATTCTAAGGCAGAGCTCACATTCCAATTTGAGAATTGCTTTGTTTGATGAGATCCTCCCCTGGAAACCAGAGGGGCCATCCTGCAAAATAGCAGATAGTTCCCAGGACCAGGAGAGAAAGGCCCTACCCGTACCTTCAGGATAAGATGCAGGGGACGGGGCTGCTGGCTGCAAACACACCATGGGATTGGCATCAGCTGGCACAAAATACCAGGTTGTCTCCCAGCCCCTCATCTCATAAGTGGGGAGGCCGAGAACCAGGGCAGGTGACTATGGTGGTGTGGCTTCCTCTTGACAGCACTGTCCTTTGGCCACCCCTCCAAGCCTCTGTGTCCTTCCCAACATCTCTGTGTCCTCATTTTGCAGCCAGGCACGTCAGGGGACAGCTGTTCTTGCTGGCATCCAGGGCCACATCTAACAGATGTGGCAGTGGGATGCAGAAGGAATGCATGAATAGTCTAAATGACCACATGGGGGAGCAGCCCAGGACATGCCAGCAAGGCTGGCTGTGCCTGGGGAGCTGGGCTGGTGGCATGTCGTCCTCCCTTGCTCCTCCTCTTCCACTTCCTCCTTGATTTTCCCCCCCATCTCTCCCCCATGCTCCCAAACTCCCCACCTCCCTCCTTTACAGTCATTCCTTCCCTTGATAATGACCACAGTAAACATTTACTGAGCACTTACTGTGTGACAAGCCCTGTACCAAGCATTTTACATGCATCTTCTTTATTCTCCACAACAATCCTTGGAAAATAATCATCTTTCTTTTATAGACAAGGAAAATAGAGCTCAGAGAGGTCAGGGTTTGCAAGGCCTGGCAGACTGTGAGCCCACACCCTCCTGTCCCTTTGCACTCCTGGGGACAGGAGCACCTCATCACACGAGGAGAGAAAAGGCCAGAGGTGGTGCCACCTATTCTCTTTTGGCCTTGGATGGATTGTTTGGCAGATGCTTTTTTTCTTTTGATTTTCCTTGGAAACTCTAAGCTGATTTCATCTCCCCACCCTAGACTGTTACGTTCTCTGTACCTTCTACTCCTCCCCTTCCCATTGTGTGTGGGCAGCCCAGGGTCAGCTGATGCCCATCCTTGTGCTAAATCAGGAAAATGGAACCAGACCATTACAAGTGGGACCCCAGCACAGTGGGACTCCCCTGGGGATTTTGTGGCTGTCATCATTTTTAATCCAAGAATAAGTATGGGGCACACAGAACATAGGGCATGGAGTTTAGACTCAGACAGAGTTGAGTTCATTTATAGCTATGTCACTATGGATGGGTGACGCTGGCCAAGTTCCCTTCAATGCCTGCCTCAAGGAGCTGTTGTGAGGATCAAATGAGAGCACATGTGGTGTGTCTGACACATGGCAGTCCTCAGATAACACTGTCACCCTGCTCCTTCTCATCTTGGGTCCAGAGAATTTAGAGAAACATTCCCTCTAGCCCAAGGATGTCCTCTTAGAACTCATTTCCCAGGAGTTGTTTGTTCTCCCAAATACTTTTTTGGTAGTAATTAGCTATCAGGGTAACAGCTGACATTTTGGTCTGTGCCGCATGTGTGTTGTGTGAATTGCTCTATCGTCTCATAGAGAGCATGTGGGTTCAGAGCACCAGCCCTGGAACCAGATGACCTGGGTTCAGATCCTGCCTCTGCCACTTACTTGATGTGCAACTTTGGGCAAATCACCTAACCTTTCTGTGCATCAGTTTCCTCGTCTGTAAAGGGGGTGAAGAGTGACACCTACCTCCTGAGACTGTGCTGAGGAGTCAGGGGTGCACGGAAAGGAGTGAGACCCGTGCCCAGACGTGATAAATGCTTCATCGGCGTCAGCTGTTGTTATTATTTAGTCTCCACAACAATCTTGGAAAGTGCATATTCTAGTCCCTGTTTTACAAAAGAGGTAACTGGAGGTTAAGTCACTAGCCCAAGGCCACACAGCTAGTAAAGGACAGAGCCATTGAACCCAGGATTAGAACCCAGCTCTGACTGATTCCCAGGCTCACCACTTTCCACTGCAGCCACATGTCTAAGAGGTAAGAGGAGGAGGAGCTCATGGGCCCCATTTGTGGCTCAGCCGGTCCCCTCCAATGCCGTGACCCAGATGAGCTCACCTTCCCACCCTCTTACTTCCTCCTGTCGCCTGTCTTAGCTGGAAGCTTGCCTTTTCCCACTGAGTCATTTATTTCAAAAACACTCTCCTTAACTCCAGCACAGTCCCTTGGATCTTGCCACCCTCCAAACCTCCTCACTGTTCAGAGGCCCACAGAGGCCCTGACCCCAGGCCTTGCTCTCCCCCTGGACCTGGTCTGGAGGGCTGGGGGAAGCCAGAAGGGCTTCCAGGACACCCAGGAAGCCCCTACTATTCCTGCTGCTCCCTGGGGGAGGGTCTGCTGCTCCAAGTGCTTCATGTCCCCACCCCCTCCCACTGACCTCAGGACAGAGCCCTGACACTGAACGTGCCACTCAAGGCCTTTTCCTCCTCCATGACGTCTCTCTGGCTCTAACACCCCCTGCAGCCCCGACTTGACTCCTACCTGCAGAGCTGGCCCATCATCGCTCAGACACGCCAGGCTCCTCACGCTTCCCAGCCTCTACTCACGTCACTCCCTCTGCCTAGAACGCTCTTTCTCTTCTCTACCAGCTGAAATATTACTCATACTTAAGGCCCAGCTCATCTCTTCCATGCAGAAGCCACCCCCATCCCTACCCCCACTCCCTCCCCCAGAGAGCCTTCCACTCTCTCTTTTCTTTGCTCCTAGAACAGCTTCACACATCTATTTCTGCATTTATCACAGTCTGACTTGTTTTCCATATAGAGTGTTGCCTAAGTGTGAGGGTGCATGTTGACTCTCTAGGGGGGCCACTTCCCAGCCAAGGGGCTGTGGGCAGGGTAGAGGCAGATCACAAGCAGAAGGGCCTGGAGTCCTGGGACCATCTGCTCAAGGCCCTGGCTACTAAAGGTGGGAAGCTGGGCTCGGACATTATTCTTCTCATTTCAGAGATAACACAATTGAGGCTCCTCGAAGGAATGACTTTCCCATGGTCACATTGCACTTCATGGAAGCTGCAGAACCTGGGCTTCCAACTCCTAATTCTGCAGGGTTACTGGGCTGAGCTGATGCATAACAGATCCTCCAATCCTTATCAGTCAGCTATTGGCACAACAATGCTGCATAACAAAGCACTTCCAAGTCTCAGTGGCATTTAACAATAACAATTAGATTTTGCTCACAGGTCTAGAAGCTGGCTGGAGAGCTCTGCTTCGGGCTGTGGGTCAGCTCATGTCTGCTCCACGTGTCATGTACAGGGACCAAGGCTACCCTGGCTAAGCTTCTTTTCTGGCTATGGCAGGAGAAGAAGAGGGCAACTGCAACCACGTAAACACACACAAATGAGTCTCTTCCCTCATTATACCTGTTACCATCTCATTGGCCAAAGCCAGTCAGCTGGCCATGCCCAAAGTCAAGTGGTGAGGAATTAAACTCCACTCACCATGTGGCCTTGGCAACGGTGTGAATGTAAAATACCACGCCAGGAGAGTGAAGAATTAAGACCAATAATTCAATCTTCTATGCTGCTTCTATGCCCCACCTTCCCTTTTACAGATTCAAGTTGATAGGTGACTGTCCCCTAAAGCCACTGAACAAGTCTCTCCAGTTTCCTTCCCTGCAGCCACTACTTGCAGAGCCTTTGGCTCACTCTCCACCTTCCCCATCTGAAATTTGGCCATGCTGGTTGCAAATAAGAATCAAGAAGAAAGGGAAAGAGAACACTCAGGCTGCAAGAGTTGAATGCAAAGGAAGAGTAAAGGGGCACCTGGTTTAACTCTGGAAGGGCAGACAGTCGGGGAGACTCACCTTCACCCCCACCTTCCAGCACCGCCCATTGTCCCATATCAGAGAGGTGAGCTTTCGGGATCTCTCTAAGCTCTGAGTCAAGTTCTCATAGGATCACTGCTCTGTATAGCCTCAGAATCTATGTGTGGGGACACTTTTTATTTTTACCTTCCTGCATCTCTTTGCCATTCTTTTGATAGCAGCCTCCCAATTTCCAATGAAGAACCAGCCTTCCCCTTCAGGCCATGTGATTTGGATGGGGAGGGGAGTTGCACATATGGCCCAGGCCTAAGCCAATCAGAGCATCCCATTATTGCCCTGGGCACAGTGATTGGTTCAGGGATGGACTCATGGTAAATCCAGGCCAATGAGAATTCATTGAACTTTTTGTCAAATTGCTGGGGAAGAGACTCTATTTTTCCTGCAGGACTTGAACATGAGAGGATATAAGGCTTTGCGTTACCAGCAGCCATCATGCCACAACATCGATTCCAAGAATAAAGTCACCATAAACTGAGAGAGAGAGACTTGGCTTGAGTTCCTAGATCGAGTTATGCCTGAAGTCCTAGTTCTACTTTCAGACTTTTCTATGGCTGTGAGACCAGACAGAACAGGTTTTCTGTGACTTGCAACTAAGAGAGTCCTGATTAAATGAACTTGGAGTCCTGTAACCATAAAATTGTGGAAACCTAGAGCCAAGGATGCTTAGAATCATAAATTTGTTGAATCTCAGGGAGTCGAAGTCCTTAGAGGTTACACCTGACTCAGGGGAACATCGGGAGGGGGCCAAAGCTATGCACATGGAGAGGGGGAAACACCAACCTACTTTATGTGTCCTCACAGGTGCGGGCACAAGTGTCCTGGACAAGGAGCCCTGGCAGGACCAGGCTACTGACAGCAGATTAGCCTGGATGCACCAGGTACAATGAGATACATAATCCCAGCTTCTTGGTCTTGGCCATGGCACCAATGTTGGCGCTTCATGGTTGTGTGTCTAGATGGCAACCTCTCATCCTCCCATCCAAGGAGGAGATGGGGTCTGAACTCACCTGGGACAGTGCAGGCCGTGTTGCTAGGACAGACTCTGCAAACAAGGGGCTGGGAAGCACAAGAGATGCTCAGAGGGAGAAGCAGGCAGTGAGCATGGCCTTCTGAAGGGCCAACAGGAAAGGCTGTCCCAGAATGGACTCCTCTGAGCCTGGCACCTGGCCCAGTGTGCCAGCCTCCAGCTTGGCACCATTGCCTGCTCTTGATGGCTGGCCTTTCTGAACAGATATTTCAGGACAGGAAAGGAAGGCTCCTCCTTACTCTGGCTTCCCCACCTGCACAATCTTCAAAGGTGCCAATGGCTCACCTGGCTCCCGGGCCACTTCTCTCTGCCAGGACTGGGGCTACCACCGGCTCCATTCCCCTCCAGCCCACAGGGCCTCTTGCTTGGCATCAGCTCCAGGATCAAGCTTCACTTCTGGCCCAGCCAATGACTCTTTTGTCCTGAATGGGGATTCCTGGGTGCAGTTGACTTGAGTTCTAGTTCTGCTTTTTCCAGTGATTTGCTACTTGTATATCTGGGCCTCAGTTTATCTGTCTGTAAACTGGAAGCCTCCTCAGTCAGGATATGCCTCACTAAACTCTTCTGAAATAGGCCTTACCACCATCACCCCTCCCCCTGCAGGCTAAGAAACCAAGGCTCTGAGAGGTCATGACTTCGTTCATTCAGCAGCATTCATTTATCAAGTACTGGTTGAGCACTTACTGTGTGCCAAGCACTGTGCTAGGACACCAAGGTGGCTAAAACAAGGTCCTCACCCACAGGCTGCTCGGTTGAGGTGAGTAACAGAATCGCTCAAGGTGACAGAGCAAACCGTCATCCCCCTTGCACGTAATAGTTGCTTAATCAATGAATGAATTGGCTGACATACCTTGCAGGCTACTGATGAGGAGGAATCACAGGCAAAAAGACAGTGGGATGCGACAGGAGGAGGGGAGATGTCAATTTCCAGCCTTGAGGCTTAGGTTTGCAAACAAAAAATCTATCATTTCTGATGTCGTTTGCTAAAGACCAGAATGGAGATGAGGGAAATGAGCGGCAGCGGATGGTGAGCTTGGCTCCTCCTGCCTGACAAAGCAGCCTGGGGCCTGCAGGGGCTGTGCTTGTGCAATGAGCTCTGGAGTGGTCCCCGGATGCTCCCTGGTCAGGCTAAAAGAGGGTGGGAACATTGAAGTCAGGGTGTGCTGGTGACACTGGGGACAGGGAGGGAGGGATTGCGAATACAAAGATGATGACTTACCTGGCTACTTAAAATATCTTGAAATGTGCCAAGTCCCAGGGATGATATCAGAAGCTTCTTTCACCTCTGGGACCTTGCTTCTCAAAATGTGGTTCACGGACCAGCAGCATGAGCAACACCTGAGTGTTTGTCCAAAATGTAGATTCTGGGCCCCATCCCAGACCGGCTGAATGTGAATCTGCATTTTTAACAAGGTCCCCCACCTCTTATCAAGTGGGGCTGCATGTTAGAATCACCCACAGAGGTTTAGAAAACACTGATACCTCGATCTACCCTCAGAGATGCTGACTTAATTGGTCTGTTAGGCATCGGGACTTAAGTCCAGCAAGTGTGAGCCGAGGTTGAGGACCACTGCTTTAATTTTATAGAGTACTTCCAAAACTTTGCCTCATATGTGCTTTCTACAACCCCAGGAGCTCAGGAGGGTATGGTTATCCCTATTTTTCCAAAAAGAAAATCAAGGTCCTCCACCCCTGGCAGGTTGATGTACAGAAGCAGTTCTCAAAGTGAGATCCCCAGACCAGCAACATCAACATCACCTGGGAGCTTATTAGAGAAGCAAATTTCTGGGGGGCGGCCTGTGGCTCACTTTGGAGAGCGTGGTGCTGACAACACCAAGTCAAGGGTTAAGATCCCTTTACTGGTCATCTCTTAGAAAAAAAAAAAGAAATGCAAATTTCTGAATCAGAAACTCTGGGGGTGGGGCCCATCACCTGTTTTTAATGGGCCTTGCAGGTGTTTCTGATGCACGCTCAAGTCTGAGAACCGCTGGTATAATTGAAAGAGCCCTGGATTGGAAGAGGAGATGTGGCATCTCTCCCTCACTCTGTGTGTCCTTGGGCAAGTGACTCACCTTCTCTGGGCTTCAGTTCCCACAAGCATAAAGTGAGGGTGGTGTGGGCAACCAGATCAGGGCTGCTTCCGTCCTGTAGTGTTGCCATGGCAGACATTACTAATCCATCACAGCACTGCTTCCCCCTGCACCTGGGTTGACCTGAGAGCCTTTCTCCATAGCTACTCCCACCCCCCTGGGAATGTAGGCCTCCTGGGTGGTTGGGGTTGGCACTTGCTGTGGATTGATGTCCCCTGAAAACTTAGTCCCTACTGTGACAGTGTAAAGAGGGTGGGAAATCCTATTATGGTAATTGAAAGGGGGGAACTTGAAGGCGTGATTGGACTGTGAGGACCATGCCTACTGAATGGATTGATCCATTTCACTGAGCAATAAGTGGGTAGATTATTGGTGGTCACAGGCATGGTTCTGAGGGTTTAAAAAGAGAACGCAGGAGGAGCTCTCTCTCTGCTCTGCCATTTTCTGCCATGTGAGACCCCTGCATCACTATAAAGCCATCACCAAAGAAGATGCTCACCTAATGTGTTCCCTGGACTTTGGACTTCCCAGCCTCTGAAACTGTAAGCAATAAATTTCATTTTCTTATAAGTCACCCAGTTCCAGGTATTGTGTTATAAGCAACAGAAAAGGACTAACGCAACACTGAAATGAAGCTCTTTGCCATCCCAACACTAGATGATCTCTGAGAGAGCCCTCCAATGTTACGTTAGTGGCAGGTGCAGGCCTTGGGCCTTGGAACCCAGAGCTCTTTCTCTAAGAAATGGAGAAGCAGATGCATCCACACAGGCTGGGAAGACGTGAGAGGGGCAGGTGAGCCATCCCCACCTTCCTACCTTTTCCCACCTCCTCAACTTTGCACACCCTGGTCCTGCTCCCTGATGTAATCTCATGCAGCCACCAAGCCCAACTCAAATGTCACCTTCTCTGGGAAGCCTCCTGATGCCTCCAGGCAGGGACCACCGAACTTCCCTGGAGGTGGAGGAACTTCTTACCTGCATTACAAGTCTCTGCTGTAATCTGCCTCCCCCAACACACTGATTCCCAGAGATCAGGACTATGAGGATCCCTAGCACCAGGCTCTGAGCATGGCAGGGAGAGATGCCCAAGACAAATGTGATTGAATGAAGCACCCAGACTCTCAGCATTGAGGGCAAGGTGCCTTCATGGGCTCTGGTACCCTCCTGGTTGTGGCACCTCCTGTGCCTCATTCAAGTGGCATAGTGGCTGACTTCCCAGTTGCCAATCCTCCATCACACAGAGTCCAGTGCTGGTCCTGGCATGCCTGAGAGGTGCAGAGCTGAGAGTAGCCAGGGTGCCCTGAACAGCCCATCTGGCCTGGCTCCTTCCCAGGAAAGTGCCAGGGAGGCAGAGAGGGAGGCAGGAAGCAGCAGCGTGCCTGTGGTCACCAGCAAGGAGCTAATGAGCAGGTTAGGGAGGCAGTAACTATAGTCAGATTATTGGCCCCAGGGGGGTGGGGAAGTAGGCACCAGGGCTGTCATCGTGCTCACACATCAGGCCAAGTTCAAGGACGTGGAGAGGCTGCCCTCTCAGCCCACCTGCACGCCCAGCTGGAAGGGAGGAGGGGTGAGGTTCTCTCATCCACATTTGCTGTACACCTACTGTGTGCTCAGCCATGGGTGAGATACAGGGGGCAGCAGGGAGCAGACCCAGCTGGAAGTGAGGAGGGGAAAGACCCTGGCACACGTGGAACCAGCTACACCTCAATTCCTGTGTGAGGGGACATGCATTAGGCACCTACTCCCACATGCCAGTCCCTGTGACGGGGGAAGTGTGTTGCATACCCCCTAAGCCTCGAGAGAGGAGAGCATGGATTGAGCACCTATTGTGTACCAAGTCCTGTGTGAGTGTATTAGTCCATTTCTATTGCTTATAACAAAATACCTACCACTGGGTAATTCATAAGAAAGCAAAATTTATTGCTTATGGTTTGTAGACTGGGAAGTCTAAAGTCCAGGGAACACATCTGGTGAAGTGATTCTATAGCAATGCAGGGTGTCCTATGGCGAGAATATGGCAGAGCAGAGAGAGGGAGACTCTCACGTGCACCCCTTGTAAAGCCCTCAGAACCACGCCCCTGACCACCATTATTAACCCATTCACTACTGCACGGTCCTACAATCCAATCACCTCTTCAAGGCCCCGCCTTTCAATGACCATAATAGGACTTCCCACCCTCTTAACAGTCACAGTGGGGGCTAAGCTTCTAATATATGAACTTTGGAGGACACAATTCAGTCAATTCACAGCAGTGAGAAGCCTCATGAACTTTTTTTTTTATTGTTTGAATCATGAACCCACTTTGTTTCCTTTATCATATGAATTTTTTGAAAGTTCTTTTTTTCCTAACAGATTTTATTTTTATAGCAGTTTTAGGTTTACAGAGAAATTGAGCTGAAAGCACAGCTCGTTCCCACC
>NW_007726249.1:806741-810289 GCF_000696425.1 Galeopterus variegatus
ACTTTGGAGGACACAATTCAGTCAATTCACAGCAGTGAGAAGCCTCATGAACTTTTTTTTTATTGTTTGAATCATGAACCCACTTTGTTTCCTTTATCATATGAATTTTTTGCAAGTTCTTTTTTTCCTAACAGATTTTATTTTTATAGCAGTTTTAGGTTTACAGAGAAATTGAGCTGAAAGCACAGCTCGTTCCCACCCCCCACGTTGCATTCGTGTGGTACGTTTGTTACAGGTATGAACCAACACTGACCGATTATCACTAACTCAGTTTTACACTGGGGTTCCCTCTTTGCTCACACGTGTCAAACCTTACAACAGTGCCTCCGGACAGCTTCAGGAAATGGACTTTCCTGCCTCTGTCTCCTTTCCCTATAGAGATCCAGGTCCTCCTTGTCCAAGGCCCAGCTCAAATGCCGTCTCCTATGGGAATGCCGTCTCCTATGGGAATGCCGTCTCCTGTGGGAAGCCTTTCCAGAGCTAGGCCTCCTTTCTCTCCTTTCCCCCCAGCAGGTCAGGCAGCCCTCATTTTCTCTGCACAGGGTTATTGACAGCCAGGGTCCCCGTGTGTCCAGCCCTTCCTGTGGGTGGCAATGGCAGGGAGCATTCTCTGTCCTCACCACCACACTACTAGGTAGGTACCGCTGTTACCCATTTTACAGTCGAGGAAACTGAGGTCCTTAGAAGCTAAGGGACATTCCTGAAGCCACACAGCCAGCAAGGGGCAGCACCAGGGCTCGACCCTAAGCTCAGGAGTTCCCAAGGCCTTTGGGAGAATGACCCAGCCCAGTTCCGGGCCCCTGGGCATGGCTGTCCCCAAAGGACACCCACTGGCCTTTTTAACAACAGTAAACTGAAGCCTTGTTCTCCACTTGGTTGCCCCTCACCCCACCCCCCAAGCACCTGCCTCAGCGTGCGGAGACCTTGCCCCTGGAGCTCACCAAGACTCACGATGTTGCATTCCCAAACCGGGACACGCAGTGACATTTCAGGGCAAAGAAAACCAATCTGGAGGAGTCGGGCTTTCACCCTCCCCTGGGAATTTGCATATCGCATTTACCCATGATGCTCTCCCTCCCACTTCACAAAATAATTGTGGAACAGATTGCATCGGAAGGAGAATTCCTGGATTATGGAGTCATGATTCTAAATGGCTGTTTATCTGTGTTTAGATTCATTTCTTTAAAAAAATTGTTGAAATTTAAGTGAGTGAGTTAAATGCAAAGGAGATGAACGCTGCAATCATCACTCCATGGAGGAAGGCACTGAGCGCCTTGGCAGGATGAGGCCAGGGGTGCCACAGCCACTGTCAACTGCCTGCTGGCTTTTGGGATCCACTCCCTGCTTGCCTGGCACGGCTTCCCCCATTGGCTTCTCCATTGTACACATGGAGAAGATAGCCCAGAGACCTCAAGTAACCGGGCCAAGGTTACACGGCTGATAGGTGGCAGTGCTGAAATTGAAACATCACTTGGTCTGGCCCCAAAGCTAAACTCTCCTCCTACCCGTGGCAAGTTAGAGCACTTTTCAGCTGCCTCCCTTTGAGCTTTTCTGGAGTGACAGAGAAGGACACAGAAGCTCAGAAAGAAGTGACTCTTGTAGGCAGTGGGCAGTGGAACCAGGGTTAGGACCCATAGCCAGCTCTGCCCACTGTGGGTGGGCATCGTACAGAATGGGAAGGCAGGGAGGAGATGCCGGGGGAATTAGGGTCCTCACCTGCCCTCGGGGAGATTCTAGTCTGGGGATCAGATGAAGGGCCCCAGCATGGTGATGTGCAAGACCCCCACCTCCTCAGTCCAGGGACATATCCAGGCCCTGGCTTTCCACAGCACCGATGTTCTGGGCCTCTCCTTGGACCCCGGAGTACGAGCTCTCAGGCACTAGGGAAGCTCTCTCCGCTGCTCAGCTGCACTATCCTGCAAGGCAGGGGTCGGGTCCATGTTCATGCTGCCACATTCAAAGCTCAGTCTCTACACTTGATCGATCATTAGACTTTGGACAAGTTGCTTAACCTCTCTGAGCTCAATGTGTTCATCTGTAAAATGGGATTAGCCATGCTACCTACCTTGTAGTGTTATCGTGAGGATGAAGTGAATTAATACATGCAAAGGGCTTAAAACACCGCCTGGAGTTAGGGCACAGGAAGTGCTCAGTAAGAGCTGGTGCTTGGTGTTCTTCACTTGCTAATTCACTGCCTGGGCGCCTGTGTGCGCCCAGTGCTGAGGGTGCAGAGGGCAGGCACAGCCCCTGCTCCCTTGGAGCCTGGGAGCTCAGGTTCTGGGGAGGAGTGGGAAATGGGTAAAGGCCACAGCGTGGGCTGTGAACTGCAGGGCAGGTGAGCACGGGGTGTTTAGTGAGTTTGCAGGCAGAGGGTCAGCAGAGGCTCCTGGGAGAGGAGACGGCTAAGCTTGATCTTGATGGATGAGGGGTCGTTCACCAATGGGACAAGCACGGGGCAGGTGGACAGGCAGGCACCCAGGGAGAAGGAATAGCACATACAGGGGCCCAGAGAAAAGGACAAGCGTGGCACATCTAGGGACTTGCAAGTGCCCGGGATGGCCAGACATCAGGTAAGTGACAGGCAGTGAGGAGAGATGAATACAGAGAGGGAGTCAGGGGCCAGGCTGCCAGGAGCCTTGGCAGACGTTTCAGGTTGATTTCTGTCCCCCCGAAAGAGATGCTTTGAAATCCTGACCCCCAGGACCTGTGAATGTGACCTTATTTGGAAATAGGATTGTTGCAGATGTAATTAGTTAAGGTGAGGTGATACGGGAGTAGCGTGGCCCTTAATCTAGTATGATTGGTGTCCTTATAAGAAAAGGGGAGAGGCACAGGGAAGAGAAGGCCCTGCGAAGACATGGACACAGGAGGGGAGAAGGCCACGTGCAGACAGAGGCAGACACTGGGGTGTGCGGCTGTGCAACGCCAAGGATTGCTGGCCACCGGCAGAAGCTGGGAGAGGCAAGAGGGAGCTTTCCCTCAAACTGCAGAGAGAGAACGGCTCTGCTGACACCTTGAGTTTGGACTTCTGGCCTCTGGAACTGTGAGAGAATAAATTTCTGTTGTTTTAAGCCACCCAGTTTGTGGCACCTCATTACAGCAGCCCCAGGAAATTAACACAGGTGCCGAGCTACTTCCAGGTAGGGAGGGTTAATCCAGAAGTGACTGGCCACAGTAACTGCTCTGAGTTCCCCTTGGTGCCCAGTGGCACTCTGCTACCTGCCTGGTGCGCCCACATACCCTCTGCCTCTGCCCGTTTTGCCACTTCCTGTTGGGCCCGTGCTCCTGTCCCCACTGGCCAAGCCACAGCTGCAGCGTGGCCCATGGCTGAGATATACAGTCAGCCTTGGGCTGGTGACAGGGCCTGGCTAGACTGGCACAAATCATGTTTATCACAAACAGGAAACAAAGGAAGAAGGAAACAAAGCCCAGGAAGGGGGAGGTGGGCAGGTGGGATTGAGGCACCTGGCGGGGAGTGGTGGCCAGGGAGGCGCTGCCCACGGGAAGACCCGTTAGTTTTCTGATGTTTGCTCCAGCACTGACCAGCC
>NW_007726249.1:811225-824492 GCF_000696425.1 Galeopterus variegatus
CGCTCTGCTACCTGCCTGGTGCGCCCACATCCCCTCTGCCTCCGCCCGTTTTGCCACTTCCTGTTGGGCCTGTGCTCCTGTCCCCACTGGCCAGGCCACAGCTGCAGCCGTGGCCCATGGCTGAGATATACAGTCAGCCTTGGGCTGGTGACAGGGCCTGGCTAGACTGGCACAAATCATGTTTATCACAAACAGGAAACAAAGGAAGAAGGAAACAAAGCCCAGGAAGGGGGAGGTGGGCAGGTGGGATTGAGGCACCTGGCGGGGAGTGGTGGCCAGGGAGGCGCTGCCCACGGGAAGACCCGTTAGTTTTCTGATGTTTGCTCCAGCACTGACCAGCCCGCATTCTGCTGAAGTTTATCTGCTTGTCTCAGCTGTGACGTGTGCTGCGTGCCAGCTTCTTGGGCACTTCAGAGGTTTGCCAGGCCAAGGAGGGGTGGGAGATGCCCCCAGCAGCTTCCAGCCCATCTGTTAAGCCATCCAAGGCCTGGCTCTCAGGGCTGCCCATGGGCGAAATTATATTCCATCCTGCCTGGTAATGAGGTGTTACGGGCCTCAGCCTNGAGGCGCTGCCCACGGGAAGACCCGTTAGTTTTCTGATGTTTGCTCCAGCACTGACCAGCCGGCATTCTGCTGAAGTTTATCTGCTTGTCTCAGCTGTGACGTGTGCTGCGTGCCAGCTTCTTGGGCACTTCAGAGATTTGCCAGGCCAAGGAGGGGTGGGAGATGCCCCCAGCAGCTTCCAGCCCATCTGTTAAGCCATCCAAGGCCTGGCTCTCAGGGCTGCCTATGGGCGAAATTATGTTCCATCCTGCCTGGTAATGAGGTGTTACGGGCCTCAGCCTGGGGCCAGGAACTGTCTGGCCACCTGCCCCGGCCCGGTCTGCCTTCAGCCCCAGACTGACCTGGCCAGAGGAGCCAGGGAGGAGGGGATCGTAGGTGTGAGGGTGGGGGTGGGGAGGAAATGGCAGAGACAGGGGCAGCACCAAGGAGACGAAAGACTTATGGAGCTTAGAACAAGGAGCTAATGGAGCGTAGAACACCCAGCTCTGTGTTCGGAGTTCTGCTGCGTCCTGATAGCAGTGTATGAGTTCCCTAGGACTGCCATAACAAACACAATACGTGTGGTTGAAGACAACGGAAACTTGTTCTTCATAGTTCTGTAGGCTAGAAGTCCAAAATCAAGGTGTGGACAGGTTGGCTCCTTCTGGAGGCTCGGGGACAGAATCTGTTCCAGGCCTCTCGTCCAGCTCGTCGTGGTGGCCGTGCTGGGTGCCATGGCCTGTGGACACATCGCTCCAGTCTCTGCCTCCATCGCCACGTGGCCTTCTCCCTGTGTGTCTGTGCACTAGTCTGTTTCTGTTGCTTATAACAGAATACCTGAAACTGGGTAATTTATAAAGGAATGAAGTTTATTTCTTACAGTTTGGAGGCAGGGAAGTCCAAGGTCCAGGGAACATATCTGGTAAGGGCCTTCTTCTGGGTGGGGACTCTTTATGGTGACACAGGGTGTCACATAGTGAGAATATGGCATGAGCAGGAGAAAACTAACCTTTTCACCAGCCCTCCTTATAAAGCTACTAGTCCACACCCGTGATAACCCATTACTCCACGAATGGATCAGTTCATTCACGAGGGCACGGTCCTAACCACCCAATCACCTCTCAAACGCCCCACATTTCAAATACCATAGTTGGATTTTCCACCCTCTTAACATAGTTACAAAGGGGATCAAGTCTCCAGCACATGAACTTTCAGGAGATACATTTGACCCATAGCAATCTGTGTCCAAATTTCCTTCTTGTAAGGACACTGGTCATTGGATTAGGGCTCCCGGTAATGCAATATGACTTCAACTTAACTCAATCACATCTACAAAGACTTTATTTCCCAATAAGGTCACATTCACAGGTAATGGGGATTTAGGACTCCAGCATATCTTTTTGGGGGGACACAATTCAACCCACAGCAAATAGTTGACATTTACTGACAATTTATTTGAAGCCCAGCACTTTGTGAGGAGCTATTCATGAGCTCTCTGATTGTATCTTCACAACAGAAATATGTACTGTAAGTAGAAATATAAGCAGGCACTGTTACTTCCCCATTTTATTGGTGAGAAAACTGAGGCTCAGAGACACGTAACTAAAATGTGGCAGGTCCCAGAACCGGGTCCAGACCCGGGAAGACATTACATAGAGTCAGTCTGTAGGTGCAACACCATAGTAGTGATGCAGGGGATACAGGGTATGGGAATTGGGAGTGCCGAGAGCGTTCAGTACGGACACGTGATGCAGAGGGAGAGGCCAGGGAGGCTTCCTGGAGGAGATGCCACAGGAACAGAGATTTCTGGGATGAGTAGAGGTTTGTAATTTTACAGACAGGGAGACAGAGGCCCAGAGGATAGAAGGGCAGTTCCAAGGTCACAGTATTGGGGGCTGGGTGTAGCGAGCTCGTCTCTGCACCCTGACGCGAGACCCAGCAAAATGAGAAATCAGAACTCTGGCACCCACGACCCCTTCAACCTTCCCTTACCCATTAAAGGGTCCTGGTCCAACTCTAGTTCCCCAGAGAATGCCTTGGTGGTCTTGGCCATCCCCCAAAGGCCCTGGGGGGACATGATGACAGGACTGGGCCCAGCTCTGCCACTTCCTAGCTGTGCATCCTCAGGCACCTTCTCCACCTCTCTGAGCTGCTTCCTACAACAGCAACTGAACAGCATCAGACAAGATGGTGGAAGCGAAGGTGCTTTGTAGCCTAAAAGGCTCTCAGAAAATATCACCACTTTTTGTGTAACACGTGAGATTTGATCATAACCATGCCTCTCCCACCACATTCTCTCCAGCACACCCCAGCTGCACCAACCCCTTGCCATTCTCTGAAGGTGGCATGCCCATTCTGTCACCACTGGCTAGTGAAAGGAGGAGCACGGAGTCTTGGGCCAAGGGTGGGGAACGGGAAGGAGAAAGTCAGGACTGTCCTTATAAAAGAGGGGTGACCAGGACAAGTCCAGGAGGATAAGGTAAACAGGCTCCCTGCAAATGGGCAGATGTCTGAACGAGCACATCGGGGGGTGCAGGAAGCAGGGTAGACGACACTGGCACCACCTAGAGGGTGGCTGGGAAGACAAACGGTTGGTGTCACTGGGAGGCAGGGACCCTTGGGTCCTGTTCTCAGATCCTGCCTCTGAAGGCCTTTGCACAGACTGTGCCCTGCCTGAGGTGCCTTCTCTTCATCCTTGTCCTCTTTGCAAACTCTCAGCTTTATGACATGCTGGCTGGTTGACCTTGGGGAAGCAACTTTACGGCTCTAGACCTCAGTTTCTCTAAAATGTGGATAATTCACATGCCTGCTTCCTAAGGCTGCTGTGAGAATTGAATGAGATAATGTAAAGCATTTAGCACAGCAGCTGGTATTATTGGTAGTGTGGGGAGATGGTGGTAATTTCCACTTAGGTGGCTGGGAGGATGCTGCTGACCCACTTACACAAACAGGGAGTGTAGAAGGAAGGGACAGGCTTGGGGCAGGGGGCAGGCAGGAGAGACAGGACTTTGGAGTTGACTTCAGAAGCAGGATCTGAGAACAGGACCCAAGGGTCCCTGACTCCCAGTGACACCAACCATTCGTCTTCCCAGCCACCCCCTAGGCGGTGCCAGTATCGTCTACCCTGCTTCCTGCACCCCCCAATGTGCTCGTTCAGACATCTGCCCATTTGCAGGGAGCCTGTTTACCTTATCCTCCTGGACTTGCCCTGGTCACTCCTCTTTTATGAGGACAGTCCTGACTTTCTCCTTCCCATTCCCCACCCTTGGCCCAGGACTCCGTGCACCTTCTTTCACTGGCCAACCTCTAGGACACAGGCTTCTACAGGGCAGCACTGAGCTTTTATTTCTGATCCCTCACCTGCATGGGATTGAACATTTCTGAACGAATCAATGAAATGAGTCAATGAGTGAATGTGTGGGAGAGAGAACCAGTGGCAGAGTCACCAGCCTGGCAACCCCAGCACGAGGCCTGCCCCCTCCAGCTCCTCTTCCTTCTGCCTTCCCCTCACGTACAGCCCAGCTGGCACCCTACAGGGGAGGGACACTTTGGGGGTGGGGAAAGAAGGTTCCATAACTGCTATGCCCACCACCCCCGCAGAGGCCCTGGACCAGAATGCCAGCCCCATCGGGCACTGAGTATCGCTGGAACCCTGCCACCTGCAACCTGCCTCTTCTTGCAGCCTCAGCAGAAGGAAAGCATGACAGTTATCACTGGGGGGGGTGGGTAGACCTCGATGGTCATGAGGAGATGTGACCTCCACCAGGGGAAGGGGGAAGCAGCATCCCGGCCCTTCTCCCCATCCCAGACACACTGTGTCCTCACCACTGGGCAGGCTCTCCAACTTCCAGGGCCCCTGATATTTAAGGAAATTAAGGTCAGGTCTGGCTGCTAAATATTTGTCTAAGCTGAACAGAAAATGGTGCCAGAGAAGAAAGCCTTCAATTTTATGAGCAAATAAATTGTATGAAGGAGAGCGGGCTGGGGAGAGGGAGGTGGGTGGGATGCTTAATTATTTACAGCAGAAAGCACCTCTCAAAGTCTGGGGGGCTGTCCAAGTTCCCCTTTTTATAAAGGATGGCTCCTTCACCTTGCTCCAGTGGCCGAGGCAGGGGCCAGATCTCTTGCAGGGTCTTGCTGTCCTTGCCTGGATCCACAGCAGGCAGTTCCAGGCTGTCCCTCCCTGGATGGCCGCACATTGGGACCCTGCAGGCAGCAGAGCAGAGGAACTTGGCCTCTGGGATCCACTGGACCCAAATCTGAATCCCAGCTCCACCACTGGCCAGTTGTGTGGCTGAGCAAGTCTCAACCTCCCTGAGGCTCGTTTTTCTCGCCTGTATAATGCGGGTAAGCACTGACTTGATCGAGTTGTTGTAGGCACCAAGTGAGGTGCTCACTGCTGGTGCATGACCCATGGGGACGTGCCTGAGGCCAGCAGAATAATGGCCCCCAAGGATGTCCACGTTCTAATCTCCAGAACCTGTGAATATGGTACATTGCATGGCAAGGGGGAGGAAAGTGGCAGATGGAATTAAGGTTACTGTTCAGTTGACCTTGAAATGGGGAGATGACAGGTTGGGCCAATGTAATCACAAGGGTCCTTATAAGTGGAAGAGGGAGGCAGGAGAGTTAGTGTCAGAGTGATGTGACTTGAGTGACTTGACCAGCACTGCTGGCTTTGAACATGGATGGGACCACAAGCCAAGGAATTGCAGGCAGCCTTGAGAAGCTGGAAAAGGTGCAAAGATGGATCCTCTCCTAGAGCCTCCAGGAAGGAATACAGACCTGCTGACACCTTGATTTTAGCCCAGTGAGACCCATTTCAGACTTCTGACCTCCAGAACTGGAGGGAAATAAATTTATTTATCTTAAACCACTAAGCTTCTGGTCACTTGTTCCAGCAGCCATAAGGACCTCATACAGTACCCAATGAACAATAAATCCTATCGCCACTTAGTAGTCATTCAAGAAAAATTTGTTGATTAAATGACTAAAAGGAGGCCTGACCTGGGCAGCAGGACTCTCAGATTCTAGTTCCAGCCCTGCCCCTGGGCTGTGCTGTTGAGGCTATATCCCTGTGTTCTAAGCTCAGTTTCCTCATCTGTAAACAGAAGAGTGTGGATTACAAATGATCGTCAGGGTCCCTGCCTCCCCTGAAAGTTCCCAATATGCCCCCTGATGCCCCTCCTTTCCACCTGCAATCTGCTCCCTGCTCCCAGGCAGAGTCCAGACTGGGACCAGCAGAGCCGGTGGCCCCTGGAGGAGACAGTTAATGAAGGCAGGAGCAGGGGAATCAATGCGCTCTGACATCCCTATGACAGATTGGGGAGAGCAACAGATTTAATATCTTGCCGTTTTCCTTCCCCAGCCTGGGGGCCAGAATTGATGAAATAAATTAAAGCTCTGCAGCCCGCGATGCTCTGGGTAAGGTCGTTGGTCCTCCCGCTGTCCCCGTCTGGCTGAACGACGCAGCCCATCCCAGGGCTCGCACCTCTGGGCGGTCCCGAGTAGCAGGCAAGGATGGAGTCCTGAGAAACGTGGGTGCCTTGTGTTCAGACCACACAGGGGTGCGGATGGACCCTGGCCCAGGTGGGAAATGTGGGGTGTGATGGGGAGGTGGGAGAGGAGAGGGAGAAGACAGGAAGCAATGCTAGGTCGGGACCCTACTGAGCGGCAGGTGTGGGGGTTGCTGCTGTGAGCCAGACAGACACGGTGTCTGCTGTACATAGGCTCAGTTGGGTGTGTGCCCAGGCTGGACTGAGCAGGGGGAGCCCTCGGCAGAGGCCCAGGACAGCAGAGAGGGGAAGGGACTTGCCCAAGGGAATCTGTGGCCAAACTGGAGCTGAGCCCCCTCCCTGGTACACCAGGTTGCCATGTGGTGACCTCCTCTTCTGGCTCCTTTTCCAGTTCTTTCCATGACTGGCTCAGGGAAAGCAGGCTCCTGAGCCTGTAAGATGGAGGTAACTCAGGTGTTAAAAATGACACTGAATGTATCCTAAAGCTCAGCCAAAATGATCGGCTGTCTGGGGACGGTCCATGTCCCTCTCCCCTCCCTGTGTGCAGAGTTGAGAGCTACTTATAAGGCCACAGAGCTTCAGTGAGGGCCCCCTTCCCACCACCCACAGCCTCAGCTTTGAGTCTCGTGGCCCTTTACATTGGTCAGGATTCATTTTCCATAATGCTCGATTTCCTCATCCCAGTTGGGTCAAGGGCAGATCTCCACTACACAGGTAAATAAACTGAAGCCAGAATAGGGGCACAGCCTGCCTACAGTCACGGCTGCAGCCTGCACTGGAGCCCAGGATGCTGGGCTGTCTCCCGTATCAAAGCTTGTTCCACATCAGAGGAAGCACAGAAGCTGGCTAGGTGCAGGGACAGGGCAGGCTGGGATGTGGTGATCAATTTGGCCCGGACTCAGGAGCAGAATCTGAGAAACAGGACTCAGGGACCACCCCCGCCACCCTCCTTTTGTGCTCTGTCAAAGAAGTCACCAGCTTCCTTTAGCCCACGTTGACTGGGCAATGTGCTGGTTAGCAGAACCAGCTCTGCTGGAGTCAGATCAACCAATGTTCAAGTCCAGCTTTCCCACTGACCATGGGCCCTTGGGCAAGCCATCAGCTTCTCATAGCCTCAGTTTCCCTATCTGTAAAGTGGTGACGATAAGGGCACCAACTCCATGAGAAGTGGCCTGTCCGGAGCCTTGCCACGGGTGACAGAGGCGAGATTTGAACTCGGGTCTGCCCACTGCTTGTCTGAGCCTGTGATGCCTTCCACATTCAGGGCAGATACTCCATGTCAAGCACCCACGTGGGCCAGGCACACAGCGAGTGCGCCACGAGGGAGACTCACATACAGATGCTGGTGGACGATGCTCTCACCCTCGGTTACTTTTGGAGATTCAATTCAATTCATGAATTCATCCAGCACAGAGTTTGAGATGTCGGCAGAGTGGGCAGTGCAGCCCTTCCGTTTGGAAGGGGAAGCAGCCCCCCAAATACATGTCCTTACCCACTGAAATCTCTGAACTTCGGAGAAGTGACAGGAGGGTGCTCGGGCTGACGGTTGGGGCCTCCTGTCTAGGGCTTGCTCTGCCTCCATTAGCTGCGGCACACGTGCCCTGCTCATGGGCCTCAGACCGGCCACGGCTCAGTCATGCCACTTTGAGCCAGCCTGTCTGTCTCTCTGGGCCTTGATTTCCTCTCCCTCGCAATGGAGATGGGATGCCCGGGGGTGAGAGGCAGCCAGGCTCTTGGCGAATCCCGAGGGCTGCCTCCACGTTTAGTCTTCAGCCTGTCTGCCAGCTCCTAACCACAGCCCATGGGGCAGCGTCTCTCCCTGCAATTAATTCTTGTTCCAATTTAAATCCTTCCCAGAGAATGTTAAGCAGATGCCCTGTGAACAGATGGATCCTGGGAAGGAGGGCAACCCAGGGCATGCAGAAAGCAGGACCAGAGGTGAGGCAGGGCCTGGGTTTGCAGCTGGGAAGACCGGGGTGGGTACTGAAGGAGAGCCGGGGTCCCCGTGTCTCATTTTTCAGATCCTACTCTTGAGTCCAGAGCCAAAGTCATCATCATCCTCCAAGCCCGCCTCTGCTCTACTGTCACCCTGCCCAGTCCCATCCCCAGCCACCTCTTCCCTTCTGGCCTTCCTTTATCTCCAAATGCACTTTCGAAAAAGTCTTCTGGGTGTTTAGGCTGAAACCACGCACTGTCTCAGGTAACAACAGTAGCAGTAACAGCTCCCACCCCACAGCTCCCCCAGGCCGAGCAGGCACGGGGCTAGGTGCTGTGGATGATCATCTTGTTTAATTCTCACGATCCCCTAAGTGGTAGTAGTGAGTTTGCTGCCAGTTTACAGAGGGGGAAACTGAGGCTCAGAGAGGCGCCTCTGAGGCGGAGCTGGGGATTTGCACACAGGCTCACCTGGCTCCAGAGCTGCCTCCTCGTTACCTGGGTAGTCACTGCTCTTGGCACCTCCAATTCCTTGCCCTCTTCTCTCACTGGGCAGCTTTTCCATTTTCTCTCCCCACAGCCCCCTCCCACTTCCCCAGCCCCAGCCCAGGCCCTCGCCCCTCCTGGGGGGATGTACCAGCTCTGCCTGGTCATCTGGCCTCTTCACTGGCCCCACCCGCTCACTGCTCGGCACAGTCTTGTCCTAGTGGAGGAGAAGCCACCCTGGCCAAGTCTCTGCTCAACGCTGTTGCTACCTGGGACAAATGGCTGCACTCCTGGGGCCCCAGTCACCCCATCTAAATGATGGAGGAAACTCATGTCCCCAACAGCACCAGGTCTGTGGAAAGGGCACCTGTTTCTACTTTGCTCAAAGGTGCTGAGGAGCCACTGGGAAGCTACAAAGGAAAGCTGCCACTCTGGAAAGCAAAGGGACTCGCTTCTGCAGCCTCTGCTGTGGAGGACGGGGACACATGGGGCTTGGCAGGGGCTGGAGGGCTATCAGGGGGAAGACAGCAGCCAGATTGCTGAGACGACGCACTGGCAGTGGCTGCAGCAGATGGCTCAGGCCATCCCCCTCCTCATTAGGGCAGCTGCCTGAGGGCCACTGCCCACCAGAGATGTAGGGATGCTCACCCAGCCCTGCCAAGGACGGTCTGACCAGCCAAGGTGCTGTCGTTGGCCCTTGTCCTGTTCAGCTGTGTCCTGGAGGCTGCTAACCAAGTTTAGAAAGTCAGAGGCCATAGCCAGTTAGGAGGGACTGGATACAGCCTCCCCTTTGTACAGATGGGACTTTGACTAAAGCCCAGGGAGGACCAGAGACTCCCCAGGTCTCCCTCAGTCCACACAGCAAGGGTTGCGAGAGCCAGGAACGTTAGCCCTGTTCCAACACCCCCACCCCCAACACAGACCTTCTGCACCTTCTACCACCTGGCCCTGGGCGGGGTGCCAAGCATGGCCAGTGTGGGCAAAAGAGGGGCCTCCAGGGTATAACCATTTTATCAAAATACATCCTATAATATATGTATATGATTTTTAAAAATTCAAGCAGCACGAAAGAATATAGACAGAGAAAAGGGATCTTCCCACCAGCACAGCCCATCCTCTCTCTTTCGTTATCGTGGTAAACTACACATAACAAAATCGACCACCCTGACCGTGTTAAGCGAACGCTTCAGTGCATTAGTACATTCAGTGTTGTGCCACCTGCATCACCATCCACCGCCAGGACTTTTCATCTTCCCAGCTGACACACTGTCCCCATTAAACACTAACTCCCCGATCTCCCCACCCCCAGTCCCCGGTCACCCCATCCTGCTCTCTGTCTTTGTGACCTTGACTCCCCAGGTAGCTCAGAGGAGTGGAGTCGGACAGCATTTGTCCCCTGCAACTCTGCCGCCACTCTGCCCAGATCCTGGTGGACCGTCAGCCCCTGCCTCCTTCCTTAGCAGGGGATTTGGCTCGTTCCCCACCTGCACACGCCGAGCCCCTCTCTCCTTCTTTAACCTCATTTTAATGGGGCGTGGCTGAGCCATCATTAATCCAGCCAGTCCCCCATTAATGGGCATCCCATCACTGCCAGTCCTTTTGCTGCTGTGAGTGACACTGATCCTTGTGGCACGTGGCTCCTGTGAGTCTCTCTGGAGGGTGAATTGCTTAGAGTGGAATTGCTGGATCAGAGGGTTCGTGCCTTTTTAACCCTGAGAGATACTTGTAATCACATCCAAAGAGGTTACTCTAGGTGCGCACGTGCCCCCATGTTTTGAGGGCAGGTAAGTGACACCTTTAAAGGAGAAGACAGAGGGCTAAGGAATTGAGCCTCTCCCTGGTCTCTTAGCTTTTCCCTGGCTTTGAGGGGAGCGGGTGGGTGATGCCTTGTCCACTGTCCTTGGGGGTGGGGGTGTCCCTGAAAGCTCTCTGACTCTTCTCTCCAAGCCAGAAGACCAGGCCAGGGAGAGTCTCAGCCCCCCGGCCAGTCAGCCCCTTGGGTTTCTCAGCCTCTCACCACAGGCCTGCAGGCCCAGCGCTCTTCCATCTGCCAGGGAGACCCTGGCTGAGTTAAGGCCCCATTCGTTCCTCTAGCAGATTCGTCCAAGGGTGTTTAACTTTCCCAAAGGTAAACTGAGAAAATTCATGGCCTGCTGCTCTCCAGGGCAAGCTGAGAGTTGGGAGGCATTGCAGGCCTGGAGGAAGGGCCTGGAGAGGGGAGGCACAGAGAGGCGACTGGGGCACCGTGGGGAGGGGCTGTGTGTTGTGATGGGCCACACAACTGATGAGAGGGCAACGCTGGGATTCTAACCCAGGCCTCCCTGGCTCTAAACCTCAGCTCTTAGCCCCTGCATTAGTCCATTTCTGTTGCTTAGAACAAAATACCCAGAACTGGGTAATTTGTGAAAAAATGAAATTTATTGCTTACAGTTTCGGGGACTGGGAAGTCCAAAGTACAGGGAACATATTTGGTGAAGGCCTTGGTGGTGGCAACAGTGACGGCAGGGTATCACATTGTGAAATGGCAGAGCAGAGAGAACTTCTCGAGAGCTCTTTTTTAAAGCCCTCAGAACCACACCCACAGCCACCATTAAACCATCAACTTAGTCACCTCTTCAAGGCCCCATCTTTTAATCACCACAATAGGATTTCCCACCCTCTTCACACTGTCATGGTGGGGACCAATCCTCCAACTTGTTAAACTTTCAGGGGACACAATTTAATCCACTGCAGCCCCGATCCTACAAGAGAGAGAAAACCAGCTTTCGGAACAGAACCCTGACTTCTATTCGTAGGGTTATTTAGTTTTCCCCTCCATCCCCCTCAGACACTCTTCTCAAGGCCAAACCCAGGTGCAGATAGGGATGGAAGTTTCTGGACTGTTTCTGCATGGGCCTCCTTGCTTATCACAGCCACACAGCTGTTAGCCCCAGCAGTGCTGAGATGGGACAGAAACCTTGTCAATCCAATGCAGTCCACCAACCCTGCAGAAGCTGGGAGACATGGAAGTTTCTGGAAACTAGTCTCTAGGAAGTCAGCTTCAGCCTCCTCTGCACACCACATGCCTGGCCCAGCCCTTTGACCTCCACCTCACAACCTCTACACAAACCCATGTTCTATTCTCTAGCAAGCGCACAGAAAGCACAAAATGCCAATTTCCCCCTTGAGATCTCTCCCGAGTGGTTTGGGGAGTCTCCCATGAGGCCGGGTCGAGGAGTCAAAGGTCAGAGACTGTTGTTAACAGTCTCTGGAGCCCCTGGCCTAAGGAATCTGCCTAACTCCTCCTCCCTGGCCCTAATCCTGTAGTTTTACAGGACTCATTGCTGACAATAATTAGGTCTCACAAGGATAAAACTTAAACGAGTCCAAAGCCTTTGGGGACAGTATTAGCACGCTAACTCTGTTTGTGGTTTAAATATTAATGTCAGAGTGTAATTACTACCCCTTCTGTCGAAGGCAGTGGTTTGGAAACAGTTTTAGCCCAACAAATGGGATCCATCCGTCCTGAATAGCAATGTGCAGCGGGGAGAATCTGGCACTCTGAAGAGTTCTGGAACATTTAGAACTCAAGGCATTTAGAACAATGATTACAAATTGACAGCATAAGGGCCCAATCTGGCCTGCATACCTGTTTAAAAATGTTGGCCTGCAACATGTTTAAACAAAAAGAAAAAAATTGTATAAAAACCCAGATTTATAATTTCTCTTGTACAATGGGGAAACTCGGCCATACTGGACCCCAATCCCGCATGGTAACGGTGGGCTGGACTGAGTGGCGGCTGTCCCCTGGAGACGGGCATTTACCTCCAGTGTACCACAGTCCTCACCACTCCCTATTGTACCACACCCAGCCCGCTCTGCCCATTTGCTTCACCTGTCTGGGCCTTGTAGGCATTTGAGTTTGCAGCTCCTGGTTTAGAATTTGGAAAGTTTAAAACTGAAGAAGTTTAGATCTGCAGAGCTAAAAACTAGGACCCAGGAGCCCAGCAGGGGACTAGCTCTTGATCTAAAGAAGGGGCATGTCAGGGTAAAGGGTAGCTCCTACCTTCCTCTGTCCTGCCTGCACACTGACCTCCTTGGTGGGGATCTCGGCTGACACCAAAAGCACACCTGTTCCAGAAACTGAGCCTCACCACCAGAGGCCATCAGGAGGAAGTGGGTGGGATCAGAAGTGGGTTAGTCTGTTCCTGACTTGCCACCACCACTCTCATCCCAAAGCCTCCCCACCTCCAGCCTGGAGTGAGAGCCATGACCTCTGGATTGGGGCAGCTATTGGGCGACCCTGAGCCACCTAAACTTCTGCCCACCTGGACAGCTGTGTGTGCTTGACTGTTTCCTCCCTTCGCTGAGGGCTGAGGCAGCTGCCGAGTGCTGGCTCAGACTGGGGGTTGCCCATTGCCCTTCTAAGAAGGGGACCTATGGTGTCCAGCATGGTGTGCCATCTGTAGAAGAGGCTTGAGTTATGACAGAGAAAAGCTCTGGGTTGGAGTGAGAACATGAACACACCTCTGCTTCTCCCCTTACCAGCTATGTGAGCTCAAGCAAGTTTTCTTAATCTTTCTGAGCCCGTTTTTCTATAAATGATAGAAATGATGCCAATTTCATAGGGGTGTTGGAAGTAATAGATTAAGCCCCAGGCCCAGTACTCAGCCTGGTACAGGTGCTCAGTAGATGCTGGACCAGATCTGCTGGCCTGAGGTCAGAAGAATAAAGGTGTTGCATGAACTACAGAGACCCCGGGGTGGAGGGGGAGAGGGCTAAGGCTGGGTGGGGGTGGGAGTGGGGGG
>NW_007726249.1:825227-827866 GCF_000696425.1 Galeopterus variegatus
TGGTGGGAGTGGGGGGACAGGAGGTCAGTGCAAGGGGCTCTGGGAGCATGGGCTGTGCTGTGTTCCCTGCACAAGCCCAAAGGAGTCAGTTTCACATCAAGACACCTATGGTTACCAGTGACAGAAACCCACCTGTGCTCACCTGTTCAAGAAGGAGAATCTATTATACAGTACAGTTTTAAAGGTATCTCATGGAACTGAATGGCAGAACGGCGGGATTCAGGTGGCTGCTCCCCGTCTCTATTTCTGTCTGTCATGTGTGTAGCTTTACGTGTGTACCAGGCTCTCCGGGGCCCTGTCACCGTGTCTTCGTGCTCCTGCCGTCTTTCGGTCTCGATGTCTCTGTCCTCTTTTCCCTATGTCTCTGCATCTCGCTCTTCCTCTCTCTGCTTTCCCTACCTCTCTCGCTGTCCCGATGTCTTTCTCTCTGTCTCTCTGTCTGTCTCTGTCGCTGTCCCTCTCTGTTTTCATCTCTTTGTGTGTGTGTCTCTCTCTCTTTCATTCTCTGTGTCTCTCTCCATCTCTCTCTCTGTCTCTGTCTCTCTGTGCGTCCTTCTGTCTTGCGCTCACCTGGCTGCCCTTCAGCCTGCAGGACGCCCCTTCTCCCACCCTCTGCACGTGCACTTGGTTCTCCTCTCTGCACACCAGCTTTCCCTTTGTCCCATGCAGAGAGGCAGATGTGGCCACCGAAGCCCCAGCTTCACACCACACCCTAGTTCGAGTGTCTGCCCTTCAGAGGCTGAGTAGAATCACCTGAGGCCACACCCAGCCCTCTGTGAGGAGACTGCAGGTGGCCTGGACTGGCACCCACACTCCCGGTCCAGCCTGCCTCCGTGGCTGGGTGGAACACAAGGTGAGGACTCAGCCCGCAGGTGATGGCACCAGTCAGAGAAGAGGGGCTGGGCTGTACCAACTCTCTAGATATATCTATTCCAAAACCTTGCAAGGCTGTGGTTGGGGGTCAGAGTTAATCCCTGCCGGGGTGTTAGTGCTGGAAGGTAGGCTTTGTCTGGCAGCGACCCTGGCATTTTGGAGGTACCCTAGGCCAGCCATCTAGCCATAACTGCCTGAGCTGAGATGGGGTGGGGCCCTCAAGGCTAGGGAGAGTTTATCCCTCCTTTCCAGGGAAGTAAATGAGGCTCCTGGGAGCTCCAGGAGACATCAGCACCCTCATCGCCTGACCTGGGCCCAGACACCTGCCAGGCAGGAGTGCAGAGGGGAGGGTTGGGAGGTGGCCAGGCAGGTGGCAGGGCACATTCTCTGGTGTGCAGCTCAGTGACTGATGCCTGATAGAGTCATGGCACAAGGACAGAGGAAGCACTGGGGAGAGAGCGCTGGGCGGAGGTGACGGGGAGGGAGGCCAAGGAGCTGGCTGGGGAGCACCAAGGAGGCAGAGGAAGGAAAAGAGGGGGTTGGGGAGAGGAGACTGCAACTCATTTCACTTCATCTCTGTTCATTTTGGACAAATAGAGCAGAAACCTCAGCCCAAGGAAGGAGGAAGCAGGGCATGAAATTGCAGTGTGCCTGGTAATAGCTCCGCCAGCCAGGCAGTCCAGGGCTAAGAACCCACCGGCTCAGCCCTGACCTGCCAGGCACTGTGGGTGGACCCTCCAGCCCCCTGCTGGGCGGCCATGGCTGCCTGGTGCCTGCCCAGGGAAGCTTCTCTCAAGTTCACCCACCTCCCGTGGCCTGAGTGGCCACGGAGCTGGAGGCTACTGGGACACCTCAGCTGAGGACAGTCCAAGGAGCTGGGGAAGGGACCTTCATTAGACATCAGGGACAATCCCTGGGAATTTAAAGGATTTGGTGAATTAATACAACCTGCATTTAGATGATCAAAAGCATTTCTTGAGGCAGCTGCATGGAAGCCACTGGAGGCTTCTGGCTGGCCAGGGGCTACAGAAAATTTTGCTTTCCCTCTGCAGGAGCCTGGTGGGGTGGGCAGAAGTCTATGGACTCGAATGGACCTGCTCCCCGCTGCCCTGCCTGGGCCAGCTCGCTGGGGCTGCGCCCATCAGCAAATAGTTTAGACGTGAGGAAGACGGGTGTGCAGAATGAGACAGGCTCCCAGCTGACAGCTCCGGGGTGCCCATCTTCCCAAGTGGGTCCTCCTCTGAGGCAGGATGGAGGTGTGGGCAGGTGGGAGGGCCCAAGCATTCACCCCCTCCCAACCAGATGTGGGACTAGGCAAATTGGCCTGCTCAGCTCTGGCTCAGGGGTCTACCCCCTCTGACCCCACTTTTATCTGCCTGCAGGTTAACTTTCCTCCTGCCCAGCTCCAACTCCAGTGCTTCCCCACTCAATGGGCCCCCCTGGCTCTGGGATAAGTCATATCAACCTAAGTACTGAGTACTTATTGTATCCCAGACATTGCCACCAGCTCCTCACAATGACTCATGCCATTTTCACCCTAATTTTAAAGACAAGAACTCTGAGACACAGAGATGTTAGGAAAGTTGCCCAAGGCTGCACAGCAGAAAGTGGCAGAGCCAGGAATTGAAGCCAGGCCAGCTGCTCCAGAGTTACTGCTCTTAACCTGGACTGGTGGGCTGGATGGTGGGTGGAAGGGTTGGTTTTTGTTAGTGAGGTGGGCTGGTGGGTTGGGTGATGAGTTAGTGGGTTGGGTAACAAGTTGGTGG
>NW_007726249.1:828499-829986 GCF_000696425.1 Galeopterus variegatus
GTTAGTGAGGTGGGCTGGTGGGTTGGGTGATGAGTTAGTGGGTTGGGTAACAAGTTGGTGGATTTGGGGTTGGGTTAGGTTGGTGGCTTGGATGGGTAGGTTGGTTTGGTGGGTTGTATGTTGTGTGGAAAGGTGGTTGGTGATGGGCTCGTGCATAGGTTTGGTGGATTGGGCAGGTGGATTAGGGCTGGATAGCTGGGTGGTTGGATGGGATGGACGGGTGCCCCTAGAGCACAACACACGCTTGCTAACCTCCACATCTTGCCTTAGCCATTCTTCCCACCGAGAACTCCCTCCCTCTCTTCTCCCATCCCTTATTCCTCCCTTAAGGCTCAGCCCAAACTCTGTGCCATTTCTTGTGCCACCACAGCAAAAGCAAGTCCATCTCTGTGACCGCCTAACCTGTTCCTGCCAGCCCGGTCACAGTCACATTACACCTCACCGTCTGCTGCTCTTCTACTTGTCAAATGAGACTGGAAGCTCCTTGAGAGCAGGTGCTGTGTCAAGTTCATCTCAGCATGTGCAACGGTGCCTTCCTGGTGCCAGCTACAAGGGTAGGGGTGTGGCAGTGGCAAATATCTGGTCAGGAGAGGGAGACGTCGGGCAATCCTATCCAGTGACTCCCTGCCATTTGCCCTGGACCCTTCACGGGTTGATCCTCAAGACATGGGAGTGCAAGGACTCTCGGGCTGCAGCCTCAAAACCACCCGAAGCGTCTCACTCCAGGTGGCTCCTCCGCAGGGCATCATCTGCTATGTGGCTCCAGGCTGTGGCAAATGAGTTTCCGAGAGTGTGAAGATGCTCAGGCTGCAAAGGCTGCACAGCTGGGACAGAGCTCCGGGTAGAGACCAGCAGCCCCAGGGGCGGATCCAGAAGCTCCTGAGACCAGCAAGGAAGGCAGAGCCTGGCACAGGGGCGCTCTAGGCCAGAGCGTCTGGCAGCCTTCCACAAGGTCACCCCCTTCCTGCACGGCCACAGCCCCTGGATCTTCCCTTTCCTCTGCGGGTGACACGTAAGCACGGCCCCCTCCTCCGTGCTGCCACTGCACCCCTCCTGTTTATTTACCCCCTTGTGGGGACAGTGCAGAAACATTAGAAAGAGAACCAGCCTCCCCCTATCAAGGCAAATACTTTCCCTGCTAATTGGTATTTGCAGGGCGAATCCTGGGTAAAAACATGATCATGTGCATGTTCTAGGGGTAATGATATTTGATGTTGTCAACTTATTACCAACTTAATCACCACTCAGTTTCCTGCTTTCCAAGCTCCCAATCACATCGCCGCCCCAAATAACCGGCCGCGTGGGGTCCCCCAGCTGAGGGGCTGAATGACATTACAGCCTCCCTCCCTTTCCTCCCTGCTTGCTCCCCTCCCCTGCCCACTCGGTGCAGGGACCCTCACTCTGCTTAACCCACTTGTTCTCAGTGGGAAGTTGGACCAAGGAGCTGGTCCCCATTGCAAGCTCAGGAAGATAAACTTGCTCGCCAT
>NW_007726249.1:830681-832351 GCF_000696425.1 Galeopterus variegatus
GGAAGTTGGACCAAGGAGCTGGTCCCCATTGCAAGCTCAGGAAGATAAACTTGCTCGCCATGGGACAAGCATTTAACTGGGCTGTTTGTGTCTGGGAGCAAGAGGGGAGCGTCTCTCCAAGGCTGCACCAGTGCCCCACTCAGCCCCTCCAAACTATTGTAAAGGAGTAACAAAGAATAAGTACTACTCAACTGTAGTACCGTACCAGGCACTGAGCTCAGCACTTCACCTGGTCAGCTCACTGCCCTGTGCTGCTTTGGTGCTTACGGAGGCTCTGGGGCCCCCTGATTTGCCCCCATCTCCTGTGATGCTCACTGTCACACGCTCTGTGCCAGCTACGCTGACCCCAGCACCCGGGCTGTGCACGGGCTGCTCCGTCTGGCTGGACCACTCTTTCCCCAGACGCCTGCTTGGCCCATCTCGCTCCTTCTCTTCTTTTACACTCAGCCTGCCCCTTCCCCCCCCACTTAATCCTGCATCAGCGGCTGCTTCATCCACCCGGTCCCAGCCCCGCCTCCCACACTTGCTGTCCTGCTCTTTCTTGTCTTGTCCTCGTAACACACCATGTCATTAACTCACTTAGTATGTGTGTTGTCTGTCTCCCACTAGACCAAAGCAAGCATCTGTCTGGAACATATTAGACACTCAATGAATATTTATTATTGGAATAAAGAAATCTTCATGATAACCTTCAGCCATAAGCCCTGGTATTATCTTCATTTGACAGATGAGGAAATTGAGGCAGAAAGAGGTTTGGGAACTTGCCCAGGGCTGCACAGTCATGCTATATGCCAGACCCAGCATCTGAACCCAGTCTGCCAGACCCCAGGACTGTGCTCTGAACATGGCCCGGTGCAGCCCAGGAATGACAGACTTGGAACCATCCTCTTTGGCTGGAGTCAGGACGAGGCTGTCCTGCCAGGTCTGCTGAAGCAAGGCCTGTTAGCAGCATGGCGTGGGGTCAGACAGGCCTGGGTATGAATCCAGAATTGCCACCTAACACCAAATGACTGGGCAGTTACAAAGTCTCACCTGCCTCAGTTTACTCATTCATGTGATGGCACCTGCCTCCAGAGTTGGGTGGGGACTCAGTGAGCTAGTGACTGTAGCCTGCTTTGCACAGCGACATGTGCTCTGTGTTCAGTGACTGCTGGCTCCTCGTATTGCCATGATTAAGATACCTGATCAATCCTTTCCAGCATTTGGAGTGTGGCAGGGTCACCCACTGGGCTATCTGCTGATGGAATCACTGGGTCAGTCGGTCGAATGTACTAACCAGCGACCCCATGTGGCAAGGCTGGGGGGCCAGCCCCAGGGTTGAGGCCCCAGTTTTGTCCCTGTCCATGGTGAAGTGCTCCCCAGGTAGTCTGCTCCTGAAAACCCTAAAGTTCCCAAGTTGCACAGGTTTTGCTTCTTGTTCTAAGTTTGGTTGCCATGATGATGTCACCCCCATACACGTTCTGTAGTGCTTCCCAGGGTGGGAGAGAAAGAGGGATTGGATGTACTCCTGGGACACCCATAGAAGGGATAGTGCAGGGGGGCACCCTGAATCAGGGGGCTTGAGGCGGGGCAGCAACAGGGGAGGAGGGCTGAACTAGGCTAGACACATTTCTCAGGCAGACCAGGCTTCCCCCTTCCTCAAGCCTAACCCAGCGGAGCCCAGGCAGGCA
>NW_007726249.1:832540-842293 GCF_000696425.1 Galeopterus variegatus
CCCCTGGGGGAGCCGCGGCCTCTCACCAGCATCGTTGGGTAATCAATGCCTTCATTTTTTTTGCCTCTAAATGGTCAAGGAAGATGGTCATTAAATACTCATGTAGTCATTCGACAAATCGCAGCCTTTAAACCATCTCAAGGAGGAGAACCTGGGCTTGTACCCGGCCCTGCTCATTCCTTATAGATTTCTTGAGCTGCATAACAAATCACCTTCAGCCAGCTGAGGAGCACGGCAGGAAAAGCAGCTTGGCGGCTCCGCGGAGAAGCAGGGAAACAGTTCTCCTGCCGGGAGGGCTTCCCGGGAAAGCACTTTGAAGGAAGGAGGTGCTGGGGGGAGTTTGGGGGACCAGCTAGAATCAATGAATTAAACATTCACTGAGCTCTTTCGAAGCAGCTGCTACCAAAGAGGGGAAATGCTTTAATTAATAAAGCACAGTCAGGGAGAGGGAGCTGTTTTCCAACACCGCACCCTGGGGCTCCAAGGGCAAGGTAAACAAAGCACAAGCCCACCCCCACCTCCAGCCCGCTGGGGCCGGGAGGGGCAGCTGCTCCTCTCTCGGCTCTGGGGTGGGATGGCTGCTCAGGTGTCCACCCAGGCCCAAGCAGGTGGAGGATGTCCTTTCTTGGCTTCAAAGCCCAGCTCAGAGCTGAGGCCACCTTCCCCATGCAAGACCCTATAGAAGTGGCAAAGAGCACTGAACTGGGAGATCAGGGGCTGGCACTCTGCTTCCAGTTCTGGTTGCATTGTGACCTCGGGTAAGTCATTTCTCCTCTCCAGACCTTGGTTTCCTCATCCATGGTTCTCGGACTGGGTTCTGGGGAGCCGCGTGGCTCCTCGAAGGTGTCTCGGGGCTGCCTCTGGTGGGAGGAGTGCAGGCAGGTGGGGCTCTGGGCCCCCAAACCCTTCTTCAACCAGAGCAGCTTTGCTTTCATCTGCTAATGTACCAGGCTTCACATAAGATGTCCTTTGAAGAAAAAACACTGCAGGATTTTTTTTAAAAAATGAAAAGCATTGGCTTAGATGTTTTCTCCTATCTCTTCAGGGGCTTGGGCCTCAAAGTTGAGCAATTCCCAATTGGCCAGTTAGCCAGCATTAGTCATGACCAAGCACTAGCCTGTGCCAGCTGCTAGTGGGCTGCAAAGGAGAATCAGAAGGCCCCACCTTATTTCCAGGGTCTTCCAATCTAATACAGTTATGGCAGATATATGGCACACATACTAATATTTCTGACTATGTGCCCATGGTGGAAATTACTGATTGATCACTACCCTCTCGTCCACAGAGGTCAACTGTGACCTCAAACCCTTTCTCAGCACAGTGCTCCAGGTAGCCACTACCCATGACTTGGCCCTGGCTTCATGAAACCACTCCCTGCCATCTGTGTCTGCTCTAACAAACAAGTTTCCCAAAGTGCAATGGGCTGCCTCGTGTGAAAGTGAGGATCCCATCCTTGTTTGCTCACTCAGCAGGTGTTACTGAGCACCTGCTACGTGCCAGGTACTGTTCTAAGGGTACAGCAGTGCTCGTGGAACTGATAGTAAGGAAAGAGATGGAGGATAAACAAGTAAATGAATTAAAAAGCAAAAACACCTTAGATGGTGAAAAGACAAAGTAGAATGACATGAAAAAAGGGGACTGGCTGGCTACTTTCCCTCAGGTGGACAGGGCAGGTCTGTGAGGAGCTGACCTGTAAGAAGATATCTGAATAACGGGAAGGAAGGGGGGTTGTCAAAGGCCTGGGGAAGAACATTCTTGACAGAGGGGACTTTGCATTGAACAGCCAGTACAAAGGCCCTGGGGCAGGACAGGGCTTGGCCTGTAAGAAGATATCTGAATAACGGGAAGGAAGGGGGGTTGTCAAAGGCCTGGGGAAGAACGTTCTTGACAGAGGGGACTTTGCATTGAACAGCCAGTACAAAGGCCCTGGGGCAGGACAGGGCTTGATGTGTTTGAGGAACAGCAAGGAGGCCCTCGGGGTGGGGCATGGGAAGGAGAAAGAGGTGCTGAATGAGGTGGAAGAGGGAGGCGGGGGCCAAATCTTGTGGGTGCTGTGAACCATCGTCAGGCATCTATTTGAGTCTGAGAGTGATAGGAGCCATTGGAGGGGGGTGACAGGGTCTGATTTGTTTTAGCAAGATCCTTTAGCGACAGCTGGACATTCCCTGTTGGGAAGGTGATAGAGGGGATTTTTTTTTTTCCTAGGAAGGAGTTGAGATTGGTGAGCCCAGCATCAAGATTCTGTATTCTTGCCAGCTTCTGGTCAAACATTGGAGAAGGCTGAATCTCAGTGTCTTTCCATCTCTATTTTTCTGGCAATTTCTACCTGGGGAGACTTCTCCTTTCATTTCAAGTTTCTCCTGCTTCCCCCACTGCTTTCCCACTCTCCCACCCACCAAACTGCCCTTTCCTGCGTTCTGCCGCCTCCACTATGCAGCCCGCTCACCTATGCAGATATCTAGGTGGGCGGATTTCAAGGAGCTGGCTAATGGGTCACCTGCCCCACATCATTCACAGAATGGGGAAGGAGAGGGCTAGGGGAGAGGTCCAGAGACACCACCTTAACCTAAGGAACGATGACCACGAAGAAAAGGAATTTGGAAGCAAATACAGCAAGTCACAAATAACATCTCAGGTGGTTCAATCTACATGTGGGACACACTGCAGGTCTCATTCCTCCCCAAACCCTGACACACACCATTGGGCACTCTCACCAGTTCCTCCCAACCCAAGTTGGCCATGTACCCGCAAGGAGACACAAATGGATTCCAAGGGGTCCACACACACATTCACGATTGCCTGCAGCTTTGGTGTCTTGCCCATCTACATAAGGCCATTTTCAAGGGTATGAAGATACTGCTGTGATTCATAAAGGATAAATTTATGGATGCACATTGGATGGGTTTGTAGTCACTGTTGTCATATTGAATGTTCTCAATCAATGAATGAGAAAGCACAGCTAACGTCATGTGGGACCCCTCGGACTGGCTGGATATTGAATCGAGCAGGCTTCACAGAGCGACGTTCATAATATACTGTTAGGCGGTGGGAAAAAGCACTTACAAAGAAGCATGTACAGCAGGGGCCTGTGTTTGTAAATATATCAGGAGAAGGGACTGGAAAAACCACAGCACACAACAGTGAAAGGATTGACAGGCAATTTTAATTTTTTATTTGTGCTCATACCTTTTCTCAATATTCTACAATGAACATGCATCACCTAAACCAAGTTACATAAAAAGAGAGGGGCCCTCAAGGTAGAAAAGATGGGGAGCAACGGGGGTCTAGTAGAGAATCCCATTCATCCTCCCCTGTGCCGTGCTGGGGGGCAACAGAAGCGGAGTCCCTGGACCTGCCTGGGATGGACACAGAGAGGAGGACAACCAGGGCAGCCGGGGGACCAGAGGCTCTGAGGTCGCAGGACAGCTCTGAAGGTGCTCTCACGGGCAGGCCAAGAAGGCAGGAGACCTTCCGGCCACCATGGGGGTGTTGGGCAGGCAGAGTCCCCCAGCCCCTGCCTGCTCCACCGTTAATCTTTCTCACACCCAAGCTGGCCTTCTTGGGGCATAAAAGCTTTGGCTCAGATGGCAAAAAAAAAAAAACCCTGTGTTCTCATTCCAATCTGGGGAATGAAAGACTATATAAAACAGCTTCTTATCAGTGGCTTGGACTCTTTATACCTTCAAGGCTCTTTATTTCACTCCACTGGCAAATTTCCCCCGACAATTACTGCTTTTGACGAGACGGCCAGGCTGCAGCAGGCGGGCGGGCAGCTTGTCCTTCACATCCTGCCTGTGGGAGACACAGCCTGGCCTCCATCAGGGCCAGGACACATGATGGGAGACAGTGGCAGGCAAGCTGCGTGTAATCCCTGAGCCACTACCTGCAGCTGAGAGGAAGACCACCAGATCTAAGAAGCCAGATGGGGACTTGGACTTTATTTTTAGAGAGAGTCTGAGCCTGAGGGTGTTTGGGAAGAAAGAGTTGCCTGGGATCCCCTGCTCAGGTGCCCCCCAGGAGTAGGAGTCTGGCTTGGCTCTAGATCTCTGGTCCCAACTGCCTCAGGTGGAATGCACCTGCCTCAGTCTTCACAGACATCAATGTTGCATGTGGGCCTGGGAGGGGACTGAGGAAGTGTCCCGCACAAGCAGCCTCAGGAAACACCATCGCTGTGCCCCAGCCATTTGCTCTCTTCTCCCTAGGGGGCTGGAACAGGCTCCCAATGCATGCCTCCATGAGCTGCTGGAGGTGGTCTATGGGGAGCCAAGTGCAGCCAGCAGCCAGCAGCAGGGCCAGGTTGGAACTGCAGGTGGCAGAGGGGATGACAGATGATGTGATTTGTGCTTTGCTGGGGGAGAGGTTTGGCTCTTAATGGATGACATGCCCTTCAGGCTGTTGCTCCTGGGCTCTGCATTAGAGGAGCGTCATCCCCTGCATGGGCGAGTTCCAAGGTCAGGATGGGCCTCCTGGCAGGGGCAGGTACACTGCCAGCCAGCCCATGCAAAGGGGTCACCTCCACAGTGTCCTGAGCGACTAGCCCAGTGACCAGCAAAGGCCGAGGGTCTGGACTAGTCAGTGGCCAGCCCCACCCCCAGACTGGACACCACCAGCTGCTTCTCAGGAGCTGCTGAGACACATTGATAGAGTCCCTGTATGCTTCCCATTTCCTCATCCTGTACCCAGGGCAGGGGGATTGCCATGGACCTCAGGATCCCTTCACCCAGGCACACTTGTTATAGACCAAAGATTCCATTCTGGGCAATACTCAGACTTTCCCTTGATTCACCCCATTGTATTGTCTCACATTCAGGGCAGAAGTGAGTCATTTATTCAACAAATCTCTGCAGAACATCTATGATGTGGGAAACTAGGGATACAGTGGTGAACACGGCAGACAGGACAGCTGCCTTCCTGGGTTACATCTCATTTACCTCTGAGGTCCGCACTCCAGCTTGGGGGTCAGGCACATAGAGGTGCTGCCAACAGTTTTGCTAGAGAAGATGAAACCCATCTCTCCACCCTCCGCCAATGTCCATCGGTCCTCTCCTCCACGAGAGAGGAGAGCAAAGCAAACACCGGGAACCCACCTCTTTCCTCCCACATGGTGAGCTCCAAGGGCGCAGGGGTTGTTTATTTTTCACTGTTGTATTCCCAGCACACCACAGCATCCACCCGTTCATTCTTTATTCCACAAATTGTTTTTGCGCCCCTACTGTGTGTTTGGCACAAGTTTAGATGCTGGAGACAGATAGATCACTGAACAAAGTCCCTGCCCTCGTGGAGGTTCATTCTATGGCGTGGGGGGAGCAGGAAATGATCAACAAATAAATACGTAAAATGATACATGTTAAAGGCAATAAATGCTGTGGAGAGAAGTAAAGCAGGAAAAGGGGGAAGGGTTGTGATCGGGTCTCCATATGGTGGCCAGCAAAGTCCTCACTGAACAGGTGACACCTGAGCAAAGACTTGGACAAAAAGAAGGTGCAGACTGTGTGTTTATCTGAAGGAAGAGGGCACCCCGAGGCGGTATTTAAGGAACAGCGTGGAGGCCACTGTGGCCGGAGAGAGGAGGTGGGGATGAGTGGGATCTCCATGAGGCTGTAGTGGGCTGAATGGTGGCCCCCAAAAGATATGTCCACGTCCTAATCCCTGGAACCAGAAACTATGACCTTATTTGGAAAAAGGGCCTTTGCCGATGTAATTAAATTAAGGATCTCAAGATGAGGAGATCTTCCTGGATTATCTGAGTGGGCACTAAATCCCACGGCAAATGTCCTTATAAGTGAGAGGCAGAGGGAGATTTGAGACAAAAGAGAAGACAGAGAGATGCGGCCGCAAGCCAAGGAAGGCTGACAGCCACCAGAAGCTGGAAGAGGCCAGGAAGGGTCCTCCCCTACAGAGAGGGACACCTTGATTCTGGCTCTCTGGCCTTCAGGACTGTGAGAGAATGAATTTCTGCTGTTTTTAAGCCACCGCGTTCGTGGTGATTTGTTATTGCAGCCATGTTAGGAAACTCCCAGGGAGGCCGCAGCACAGCCTCCAGCATTCACTCTGAAATGGGAACCAGCAGAGGGTCCCGAGAGGAGGGGAGGCGTGCTGAGGGGGACAGTTGTCCCTCTGTATCCACGGGTTCCACCTCTGTGCATTCAACCAACCACAGATTGAAAATATTCAAAAGTGAAAAAACAAAAAAAGTAAAAACCCAGTGCAACAATGAAAAATAATACAATAAAAAACAATACAGTAAAGTAACTATTTATATAGCATTTACATTGTGTTAAGTATTATAAGTAATCTAAAGATGATTTAAAGTATACAGAAGGATGTGGGTAGTTTATATGTAAATACTATGCCATTGGGTATAAGGAACTCGGGCATCTGCGGATTTTGGTATCCACGGGGGTCCTGGAACCGATCCCCCTCGAATACTGAAGGACAGCTTTATTTTACAAGACCCCCTGGCTGCTGAGTTGAGTACCGCTGTGGGAGGAAGGTTGGAAGCAGAGAGAGGGCAAGCACTTGGTAAGCAGGCATGACATGTTGAAACAGGGCATGGGGTAGACACTGGGGGGGACACAATATGCCCCCAGGACCTGGTCCCTGCCCACACAGAGCCCACGGTTCAGGACAGAGCTTGCTGGGGGGACTACAAGAGACCAGGTTGTGTGAAGGGACCACAGGTGGTCAAGCGGCTGCTACAAGTGAGAGCACACACGTAGAACGTAATCATCATTTCAGATGTTTTTTGAACTCTCACCATGAGCCAGGCACCTTGTTGAGCACTTTTCATGAGTTTTCTCATTTCATCTGCATAAACACTATAGAAGGAGTTGTACTGTCGTCCCCATTCTGCAGATGGAGAAAATGAGGCTTGCTCACAATCATAGAGCTGTTGGGGGCAGAGCTAGAGTTTGAACCAGCTCAGAGGCCAGAGCTGAGACTGCTGCATCTGGAGCAAAGGGAAAGTGGTGGAAAAGAAAGGAAAGGGACTCAGCCCAGGTCACACAGGCAATAGGAGGCAGAGCTAGGACTCGAACCTGGGTCCTCTGTGGTTCACAAAGCACAAATTGTCACTTATATGATGTCCTGTAAGTCACCTGCCAGAGCCGATGCAGGGGAGCTGCCCAAGGGTGGGTGGAGGGCTGTCTTCTCCACGCACGTGGTACCCAACTCTTTGGTAGCCAGAGGGGCAATGGGCGTGTGGACTCATCTGGAACAGGTGAGGTCCAGCTCAGACAGTGCCCCCCAGTCTGGCCCCATCCTGCCAACGGATCACCAGGGTCCTTGGCTGCTGACCCAAGCCCAGGAGCCACCAGGGCCCTGATGGGCTTATGCGGCCTTTACTTCCCCATCTTTTCCCCATGCTCTAAATTAATGTTATCAACACAGCCTAAGCAAAATTAGCCTCATGCTGGCAGCTTGTTTTTAATTGTTTCCAAATGCGCATCCTAATTATTATGCAGTTCTAAATAGGAAGTGATGGCGGGAGTGGAGTTTGTTTCGGGATTACACGTTCTCAGCAGCTGCCTCGGGATCCCTGGCCCTGCCTTCTCGCCTGGTGTTTTGTCTCTTCTTGTAGCTGTTTCTAATAACTACATCAGGCTGGAGAGTGGAGCGGGGAGCTGACACCTTCCATAAAACAACCATGAGATCTAGCCCTGGGGAGGCCTGGCTGATGGGCAGCAGAGAAATGGAACATGGCGTGGAAGCGGGCGGTGAGTCCAGCCTGCTGCATGTGGGAGCGCACACATGTGCCCAGCTGGGCCCAGTGATGGCCACGCCACACGGGAGAGCATGTTGGTAGGGAGTGTCGGGGGACAGGGCAGGAAGATGGACAGAGCAGGCACCTGCCCCAGCCCCTGCCATCCCAGTTTACGGGCGTGCGTGCGCACACACCTCTTCACTAAGCTCACCTCCATCTCCATCCTCGTAATTAACCATCCAATTAATGTCACATAGAACAGTGGGCCTTAGTTTCGGAGATTTTAGACCCCTTTGAGAATCTGATAAAAGCTATAGATTCTCTCTCCTGGAAAACGCACACCCAAACAAGTCCAGGGGGTTCATAGCCGCCTGAAGCCTATCCAGATCCCCCAGATGGACTTGGAATCGATGCAGTGGTTAAGAGCATGTACATGGGGGTGATTCACCTGGGCTGGAACTTTCACTCCATCATTCACTAACTCTGAAGGATCGTAAAGCAAATTCCGTAGCTTGTCCAGGCCTCTGGTAGCACATTTGCAGCTGGGGATGGGACGGTGATATTAATACCTGTCTTGAAGAGCTGTTGACAGGCTAGATGAGTTCATGAGTCTTAAGTACTTAATATATAGTTAGACTCGTAAAAAGATGCTCAGTAAATGTTGGGTATTATCATAATTAGGGGAAAGGACTCACAGAGAAGCATTTTAGTCCTGGTTTCATGCTAGCCTTCTGTACGACCTCGGGTAAGTTACTGCCTGTCTCTGACCTTCAGTTTTCCCTCCATCGAGGACATTCTTTGATTCTCTAATTTGTTAAAATCAGAGACCTATTACTGAGAGCTATGTGCTAGGAACTTCGGATACAGCAGTGGGGAAAAAAGCACAAAGGCTTCTGCCTTCATGGAGCTGACACTCCGTGGGAGACTCAGACAATAAGCACAATAAATAAAATGTAAATTGTGTTTGTGATAACTGCTAAGGAGAAAAATAAAGCATGGGAGAGGGATGGGATCATGGGCGGGAGGGAAGGTGGCTGGCATTTTAGAAGGAGGCCAGGGATGTCTTCTTGGAAGAGAAACATTTGAGTAAAGATTGGAAGGAAGAGAGGGAGCTGGAGCCCTGTGGATTTCTGGGGAAAGAGGAGAGCAGGTGGAGGAGCAGCACGTGCAAAGGCCCTGGGGCAGGAGCACACCTGCAGTGTTGGAGCAACAGCAAGGAAGCAGATGTGTGCTCACAAGAGGAAAGTAGAAGTAGATGTGATCAGAGGCAGAAGGAGAGGCCAGATCACATGAAGCCTCACAAGTCATAATACAACTTTGGCTTTTATTCTGAGATGAGAAGCCATTTGAGAGTTTTCAGGAGAGAAGTCACGTGATTTGATTTATGTTCTAATAGGATGCAAGGCAGAAGCAGAGAGACCAGTTAGGAAGCTGTTGCCATAAACAAGGAGTGAGATGCTCGATGCTAAGAGGACTGTTGCCATGGAGGTAGTAAGAAGTGACCAGTTCCTGAATGTATTTTAAAAGCAGAGCAGACAGGATTTGCTGATGGGCCGGATGTGGAGGGTGAAGGAAAGAGACGAGTCAAGAATGGCTCCATATCCAATCATCTATCAATGGACATTTAGGTTGGTTCCATGTCTTGGTTATTGTAAACAGAGCTGCAATGAACATGGGAGTGCAGGTGTCTCTTCGACATGATGATTTCCATTCCTCTGGGTGGGGGACACCGGGTACAAAAGCAATTTCTGGTAGTGGGTATGCTACCAGTATGAATCTAGCCCTCACATTATGGGCACAAGGGGTGACAATCAACTTTGCATCCCATGAATATTCATAATAAATAAATAAATAAATAAGGGATTTAGTTAAGTCTTTCTAAGGATTGAGCTTTGAGATTAAAAAGACACTGATACAGAACTGACTTTCTCCTATGTTAGAACGAGGTTTTCTTAGAGTATAGATCAGATTCTTAATAAAATTGCAAAAGGTTTTTTTTTTTTCCTTTTTTTTTTGTCTTTTTTCGTGTCCGGCAACGGATCGCAACCCTC
>NW_007726249.1:843228-848233 GCF_000696425.1 Galeopterus variegatus
TGGGATCCGAACCCTCGGCAGGAGTGCTGCTGCGCTCCCAAGCGGTGCACTGTAGCAGTGCGCCACCGGGCCAGCCCAAAAAAATTGCAAAAGTTTTGATATTTCTCTAAAGGCATCTGCAATCAGATTCATGGAAAAGACTCTAATAAGGACTCTTAAACACAAGTTTCAAATCATTCTAAGACCTTAAGACCAATGGACAGAATAAAAGTTTTTCAAAACTCTAAAAAAAAGAAAAGAAAAGAATGGCTCCAAAGCTCTTGGCCTGGGCAGCTGGAAGGTGCTGTTGCCACCACCTGGGTTGGAGAAGAAGGGGGTGGAGTAGGTTTGGGTAAAGATCAGAAGCTCAGTGGTGTGTGTGTGAGGTTTGAGATGTCTTCTAATCCCCCAAGTGGAGATGTGGTGTAGGCAGATGGATATACGAGTCTGGAGTTCAGGAGACATATTGGAGCAGAAAATAGGCATTTGGGGATCATCAGCCTCTAGGTGGTGTTTGAACCTATGAGCTTGGATGAGATCATTTAGGGAGAAAAGTCCGAGGACTGAGCCCTGGGGCACTCAAACACTGAGAAAGAAGTCGGGATGTTGAGGAGGGACTGGCCAGTGGGGAAGAGAAGAGAGCCAGGAGACTGGGTGTCCTGGAAGCCAGGGGAAGACAGGGTCAAGGATGAGGGAACAACCGAGAGTCAAAAGCAGGTGACAGGACAAGTACAAAGAGCACTATCCATTGAGCCTGGAATAGAGCCATGAGGAGGTCACGGGTGACCTTGACAAGGTCAGTTGTGATGGAGTGACGGGGGCAAAAGCCTGGCTGAGTGGGTTCAAGAGTGAGTGGGAGGAAAGGAATTGGAGACAGCAAGTAAGATAACTCTTCCCAGGAGTTTTGCTGTAAAGGGAACGAGAAATAATGCGGTGCAGAAGAGAGAAGCATGATCGAGAGAAGATTCTTTTCTTAAGATGGGAAAAATAATAGCGTGCTTTATGGTTGGGAATGACCCAGCAGAGAGGGGAAATTGCTGATGCAGGAGAGCTCGAGAGAAGCGAATGGCCGTCCTTGAGTAGAGAGGGAGGATGCAACACGGGCATAGGTGGATGGCAACTGTCCTTCGCGGGAGCAGGGTCCCCTGGGGCCTGGCTTCTAAAGGTCCTGAGCAGCCAGCACAGGGCCTAGCTCACAGACGGTGGGTGAATAGGTAGATGGGAGGCAGCTCAATGTATATTTTGCAAGAATTTTAGAAAGCAAGCTCTGGACTCAAATAAACCTCGATCCAAATCCTCGCTCTGCTACCTAGCGGCGTTGTGACCTTAGGTAAATTTCTTGACTTCTCTGAGCTTCAGTTTGTCTCTCTGAAATGAGGAGAATAATAGAACCTACTTCATGGGCTTGCGGGAGGATTAAGAAGATCATCGTGCATGTAGAGCTCTGTATGTAGTGCCTGGGATGTGGGAAAGTGCTCCAGAGGGGTTAACTGTCTTCATTATAAGCAGTTCAATAATTCCCCCATCCAAGCTGATCCAGAGTTTAATAAAATCCAGCATGTAAAAGGAAATGGATGGAGCTATAAAATCCCAATGCAAACGCCCCACGATCACTCACAATTGCCCTGACCGGTTATGACCCTCAGGCTGCCATGGTGATGAGACAGCCCTGGAGGCCATGCTGTTCCCAGATATAATGCCCCCCACCCTCTTCCCTGCAAGGAAGCACATGGAATGAGTGACAGTGACCTTATTAAAGAGAGCACATTAAATCTACCTGATCTTTTTTTAAAAAGCAAATGACTCACAAGTGTTGGTACATCAATGATTATTAGTACACATTGCTTGAACATACAACTGAACTGCCTGCCAGAGAGGCAAGCAAATCGGTGCTAGTTAGGAGAAACTAAAAAAAGCAAATCAAAAACCTGAGATGAACTCGGGCGATCAAGGAGGGCTTCCTGTGGGAGGCAGCTCCTCAGGTGCACTTTGAAGACAGGAAGGCATTGGTCGGGTACAGAGGATGGATCATGTGGTTCTATTTTTTTCTTAGCAAATGACTGAACAGATGACTTTGATTGAATTTGTCCTGTTTGAGTACCTGCCAAGCCAGCCAGAGCTGCCTTTGTCCTCCCCTGGGACCTATCCCATGTCAGGGACCCTACCAGGGATTCCAGAGAGTTCTGACCTCCACCCTCCCAACAAACATCACCAGGCTCTGCCACTGTCCCATGCCACCCAGAGAAAGGGGCACGGGACAGAGAGAGAATTTGATTAATCTACAACTACCAATTTGGAAATGCGTAATAATTCAGTTCTAATGACAGCTCAAAGCTTTCTCCAGTTAATCCACGGGGTGCCCAGGAGCAAGAGGGAAGGGCATNTCCTACTAAGGATGCACAATGGTTCTGATTTCTCCACATCTACAACACTTGTTATATTCTGGTTTTTTCCTACTAAGGATGCACAATGGTTCTGATTTCTCCACATCTACAACACTTGTTATATTCTGTTTTTTTTGTTTGTTTGTTTGTTTTATTTTTTTGATAGGGGCTGTCCTAATGTGTGTGAATGTGGTACTTATATCTTTGTAGTTTTTATTTACATTGCTGAGTGATTAGTGATGTTAAGCATATTTGCATGTGCTTTTTGCTATTCATGTATCTTCTTTGGAGAAATATCTACTTAAGTTTTTTGCCCACTTTTGAATAGGGTTCTTTGTGGTCTTGTCCTTAAGTTTTAGGAGTTCCCTATATATTCTGAATATCGATCCCTTAATATATTTGTGATTGGCAAATATATTCTCCCATTCTGTGGGTTGCCATTTTACTCTGTGCATAGTGTCTTTTGGTGCACATTTAAAAAATATTTTCATGAAATCCAATTAGTCTATTTTTTCTTTTGTTCTCTGTGCCTTTGGTGTCATATCCAAAAAATAATCACCACACTCAACGTCCTAAAGCTTTTATCCTATGTTTTCTTAAAATAGTTTTAAAGATTTATTTTTTACATTATGTCTATGATCAATTTTGAGTTCATTTTGGGGTATGGTCAGGGTCCAGCTCATTCTTTTGCATGTGGACATCCAGTTTTCCCACTACAATTTATTGAAAAGACTGTTCTTTCACCATTGAATGGTCTTGGCTCCTTTCTCAAAATCCTTTGATCATCTATCTGAGGGTTTATTTCTAAGTTTTTTTATTCTATTCCATTGGACTATATGTCTGTCTTTTTGCCAGTACCCCACTGTTTGGATATCAGAGATTTTTGAAATCAGGAAGTGTGAGTCGCCCAACTTTGTTCTTTTTTTCCCCCCAAGAATGTTTTGATTATTTGGGGTCTCTTGAGACCCCAAATAAATTAAAGATTGGGTTTCTCCATTTTTGAAAAAAATGTTATTGGGATTTTGATAGGGATTGTATTGAATCCATAGATGGCTTTTGGTAGTACTGACATCGTAACAATATTAAGTCTTCCAATTCATGAACATGGAATATGTTTCCATTTTTATGTCTTCTTTAATTTCTTTAAACAATGTTCTGTTTGTTTTCATTATACAAGTCTTTTCACCTCCTTGCTTAATTTAATTCCTGAATATTTTATTCTTTTTGATTCTATTGCAAATGGAATTCTTTTTGTTATTTCCTTTTCACATTGCTCATTTTTATTGTACCGAATGCAAGTGATATTTGTGTATTGACTTTTTATCCCGCTTCTTTGNGGAGCAGAGGTTCTTTGCCCCTTTGCCTAAGATGAGCCAAAAGCAAGATTCCACCTCCTTCTAGTGTGGGTTTCTGAACTGCAGAAGCCACGCCTTAAACACTGTATTTTCCAGACTCTCTCACAAGTAGAGTTCTAGGTACAAATTAGGTTCTGCCAGTCAGATGACTGATATCCAGACCATGTGACCCACCACCAACCCATAAGCTGCCCTAAGGGGGCCAGCCCCCCAGCCTTCAGAAGTAGGAAGGGCCATGCCTATTTCCCAGGGGCAGATGACAGATCTGAGAAGACAGTTTCAGCCTGGCAGGTCTTATGGAGTGAAGGGGAAAGCAGGAATGTACATGGGAAGAGGCAGTATAGCCTAATGAAGATGACAAGCATAGGCTGTGTAGACAGACAACCTGGACTTTAGTCCTGGCTCCACCACCCCCTAGCTGTGTGACCTTGGGCCCTAGCTGTGTGACCTTGGGAAAGTTACTTAACCTCTCTGTGTCTCCGCCTCCTCATCTGTAAAATGAGGATTATAGCACCTAATTACAGTATCTCTTAAGGCCTCCCTGCAAAATAGGTGGTGTCGTTTCTGTACAAAGAGAGGCTCCGAGGCGTGTGTCTGGTAAGTTGTGGGGGGTGGGAGATGAACCCAGATTCCATGGTGGTATGTTGCCTCTTGGTGAGGCACATGAGAGTCTCAGTGCGCCTGTGCAGAGGGGAGGGGTCCTTGGGCACCAGAGGACATATGGCCCTGCCTCTACCCAGTCCAACTGCAAGTGGGGATCCCTGGCGTCATTGCTTCCAGCCTCGCAAATTCTTTCCTTGGAGTCAGGGTCCTGTCCCCAACCACTGGGTAAGCATAGGTGAGTTATTTCATTTCTCTGAGCCTCTGTCCAGCCTTCTTCCAGGGTACCAGCAGTCTGGAAGAGGGGGACTAGCCTTCTGCTGGGAAGGGGAACCTGAGCCCAGCTGGACCCTGCCCATCAGGCCTAAGGAAGCCAATTACATTTGTGNGGGGGCCAGCCCCCCAGCCTTCAGAAGTAGGAAGGGCCATGCCTATTTCCCAGGGGCAGATAACAGATCTGAGAAGACAATTTCAGCCTGGCAGGTCTTAGGGAGTGAAGGGGAAAGCAGGAATGTACATGGGAAGAGGCAGTGTAGCCTAATGAAGATGACAAGCATAGGCTGTGTAGACAGACAACCTGGACTTTAGTCCTGGCTCCACAACCCCCTAGCTGTGTGACCTTGGGAAAGTTACTTAACCTCTCTGTGTCTCCGCCTCCTCATCTGTAAAATGAGGATTATAGCACCT
>NW_007726249.1:849520-852783 GCF_000696425.1 Galeopterus variegatus
TTCATTTCTCTGAGCCTCTGTCCAGCCTTCTTCCAGGGTACCAGCAGTCTGGAAGAGGGGGTCTGGCCCCCTGCAGTCTGGAAGAGGGGGACTGGCCTTCTGCTGGGAGGGGGAACCTGAGCCCAGCTGGACCCTGCCCATCAGGCCTAAGGAAGCCAATTACATTTGTGTTTCATTTGGAGTTGAGACAACTGCTGCCTGGGCTAATGGTGGGCCAATTGATTACTAGAAACATATGTATGTGGAAGAGGAATCAGTCACTGGGCAGAAGCTGCAGCTCAGATATCAAGCAGCTGTTGATGGTTCCACCCACGTTCCTGGCCTGTTGGAATTTGGGAAGCCACTAGGATGTCTTTGCTTGAGAAAACGAGTCTCCAGGATGGGGCTCAGTTTCCCAGGTCTCACTCTCCTCTCAACTTCACTTTCCTCCTCTGTAAGTGGGGGTAATGGCTGAGTTCACAAACATTCAATCAACAAACACTCAATGAGCATCCACTCTCGGCAAGATGCTGTGTCTGAAGATTCAAGAAGAAATAAGACACAGTCCTGATCTCAGAGACTCTGCAGACCTTGGTGAGACCTGCAAAGCAGTGGGCCCAGGGAGCGTGGGAGCTCAGAGCGTCGGTAAGGGAGGTCCGGGAAGGCTTCCAGGAAGATGTGACATTTGAGCTGAGTCCTAAAAGTGAGGAGGAGTTAGCCAGGAGATGAAGGACATTCCAAGTAGCAGGACAAGCATGGGCAAAAGCTTGGAGGCCAAAGGTCTGGGACATTTGGGGAATTGAAAGTGACTCATGTGGGCTGGAGACTCAAGCATGTGAGTAGCTGAAGCTGAGGCGTCATCAGGGGCCAGATCGTGCAGGGTGTTTTGCACCGAGGCGAGGAGCTGGGGCCTTATCCGTGGTCCATGTGGAGTCTCTTGGGAGATATTCCTGAAAGGCAGTGAGGGTGGCAGGATTGGCCAGAGGGAGAAGCTGACCTGCAATGCAGCTGGTCCTGCAGGGAGTTCTGGATCTGGACTGTCCCCTTACAGAGGTCCCAAATGGAGGCAAGGGGACAGGCTTTTGTATATGCATATCAGCCGGTCATTGACAGAGGGCTGTCTCCTGCAGGGAGGAGGGTAGGGAGAGGGTGTAACTTTGATCAAGGCAGTTCTCTGTGGCCAAAGACAATGCCCTGTGAGGGGCACAGCTGTGAACTGTCAGCTGCTCATAATTCCAGCACCTGAGGTGGGTACATGCCCCAGGAGAGGGGATCTGGGGGGACACAGAGATATCCATGACACCCTATGTGACCTTGGTGAAGCGCCCTCTCCTCTCTGGATCTCAGGGTCTCCATCTGAAAAAATAAAAGTTTAGGACCTGTGGTAGGCAGAATGATGGCCCCTGAAAGCTGTACACATCCTAATTCCTGGAATCTGTGAGTAGGTGGCCGTACACGGAAAAAGAGTTTTTGCAGATGTGATTAAGGTAAGGAGATAGGGAGATGATCCTGGGTTATCTGAGTGGACTCAGTGCAATCACATGAGTCCTTCCAAGGGGAGGAACTTTCCCAGCTGTGGGGAGACAGAGATGGCTTTGAAGATGGACAAAAGGGAATGATGAAAGGACTTGGGGTGACATCTGGAAGGTGGAAAAGACAAGGAAGCAGATTCATCCCCAGGGTCTCCAGAAAGGTGCGCAGCTGTGCTGACACCTTGATTTTAGCCCAGTGAAATCCAAGTCAGACTTCTGACCTCTAGAACTATAAGATGATACATTTGTGGTATTTTAAGCCACTAAGTCTGTAAAGTCTAGGGACAGCCCGTGAGATCTGATGGGACGCTAACAGGCACGAGACCCTAGACCTGCATCATCCAGTAGAAGTTTCTTCAGTGATGAAAACATCCTGCATCCGCCTTGTCCGATACGCTAGCCACTAGCTGTGTGTGGTTATTGAGCACCTGACGTGTGGCTANGCCTTGTCCGATACGCTAGCCACTAGCTGTGTGTGGTTATTGAGCACCTGACGTGTGGCTAGTGCAGCTGAGAACTGAATTTTCAATTTTCTTTGATAAATCAGTTTAAATGAAAATAGCCACATATGGCTGGTGGCTACTGTATTGGACAGAAAGTTCTTTTGGGCAACGCTGCTTAGAGGCTTAGAACTAAAGCCCAGGGGAAGAAACTGAGCCAGCAGCAGCAGGAGTCATGGGCACCTCATCCTCTGTTCACTTTGAAAAGTGCAGATGTCTGCAAATCAGCTTTCCTTTGTTTCCTCCACTGGTCTGGCTGATTGGGTGAGGACTTCCCTGTGTCCTTGTGGCCCCTGAAGTTCCTAACAGAGCCTGGCTCCCCTCTGCTGTGTAAACTCAGGCATCTTGCCACCTTGAAGAGCAAGACTTGGCTGCAGGGAGGCTGTGCTGGTCGGAAGAGCTGTTTGTTATGGGCTGTATTAGTCATTTCTGTTGCTTATAACAAAATACAGGGAACTGGGTAATTTGTAAAGAAAATGAAATTTATTTCTTACAGTTTCTGAGGCTGGGAAGTCCAAAGTCCATCTGGTGGTGGTGACAGTGACCCAGGGGTCTCATATTGCAAAACAGTGGAAGCAGAGAGAGCAGAAAGAGAGATAGACTTTCCTCTTCTTTTAAAGCCCTCAGAACCACGCCCCTGACCACCATTTTTAATCCATTCACTACTGCCCAGTCCTACAACCCAATCACCTCTTCAAGGCTCCACCTTTCAATGACCATAATAGGATTTCCCACCCTCAGCAGTTACAGTGGGAGCCATGTTTCTAATACATAAAACTTGGGGGACACAATTCAATCCACTACACAGGCTACACTCGGCTCCTGGCTGAGACTCCCCCAAAATTGATACCAAACTCACAGGTCTGGCTACCTGCCCCCAGGCAAAAGCAAACCACTCAAAAAGGAAATGCTGGTGAAAACAGAAGTCAGCTTTTATTCAGTAATACTGGTGACCTCACCTCTCCAGTAAGTCTGAAGGAGAACACCCAGGCTAAAGCCATCTCCAAGACTCTGGTTTACTGAGGGGCTTTTAAAAAGGGGGGTTGAAGAAATGAAACGTGGGAAAATGAAAAGCAGGAGTGAGGGACACGTGAGCCGCAAAGGGTCCGTGTCTATGAGTCAAGTACAAGGTCTCGTCAAGACTCTGTCTGGTTTCTGCTCCCATGTTTATCTCCGGGTCTGGGTAGTACATGCAAGTCTGCAGCTCCAGGCTGACTAGAAAACAACTTTACTTTCATGTAAATAATGTCAT
>NW_007726249.1:853363-857254 GCF_000696425.1 Galeopterus variegatus
TACCAAACTCACAGGTCTGGCTACCTGCCCCCAGGCAAAAGCAAACCACTCAAAAAGGAAAGGCTGGTGAAAACAGAAGTCAGCTTTTATTCAGTAATACTGGTGACCTCACCTCTCCAGTAAGTCTGAAGGAGAACACCCAGGCTAAAGCCATCTCCAAGACTCTGGTTTACTGAGGGGCTTTTAAAAAGGGGGGTTGAAGAAATGAAACGTGGGAAAATGAAAAGCAGGAGTGAGGGACACGTGAGCCGCAAAGGGTCCGTGTCTATGAGTCAAGTACAAGGTCTCGTCAAGACTCTGGTTTCTGCTCCCGTGTTTATCTCCGGGTCTGGGGAGTACGGAAATGAAACGTGGGAAAATGAAAAGCAGGAGTGAGGGACACGTGAGCCGCAAAGGGTCCGTGTCTATGAGTCAAGTACAAGGTCTCGTCAAGACTCTGTCTGGTTTCTGCTCCCATGTTTATCTCCGGGTCTGGGTAGTACATGCAAGTCTGCAGCTCCAGGCTGACTAGAAAACAACTTTACTTTCATGTAAATAATGTCATCTTGCCCTATAACCAAGGTTCAAATGATCAAATAACCATGAGAAAAGAGGGAACTCAGAGAAATGCATGCCAAGAAAAAAACTGTATCCTTTTAAAATCGTTCAGAGCCCGTGTGGTTTTAGGTCCCAACATGGCTTCAGTCCTGCTCCCTCCAACATGTTGGTAGCAGACATCTCAGAGAAGATGAGGCTCTTGCAAAACTGCCCTGACTTGTGTATGGGGTGTGTCTCTATGGTCTGGAAAAACCCAGGACATAGTTTCTCTTGGAGCTGGACTTCAAATGGCACCCAGCTCCCAGCAGAGTCTCTTGATTTCTCAGAGATAAGGCAAGTCCCAAGTTATTAAGAAGCAGCTTTGTCTTTTCTGAGTTACCTGGGATGCCCTAGGAGGCCAGAGCAGCTACAGGAAAGATCTCAGGATGTAACACCCTGAATGCCGTGTCAGCAAGATTCGGGTGCATTTTTCTGGGAATGTCGATAGCTTCCATCAGATCTTCAGAAAGGTCCGTGACCCCCTAAGAAGGTTAAGAAACACTCTGCTCTCTCAGGGCCTTGAAGACGCCTCCTCTGTCCGCTCCTCTTCCCTCCGCTCCCCTCTCCCAGCTCTCTCTGCCTTTGTCAGTATCTGCCCAGGCCCGCCCCCCACCAGGAACATCTTTCCCGCCCTCCCTTCCCCAGCCTCCTCCACGTGGGCCCTGCACCCCTCACAGGGCCACACGTACGCACCAAGGCTCGTCACATCGAAGGACTTCATGGGGGAGACAAAGCGGGGTGAGAAGGGGAGCGCGTGTACAAACAGACCGATCTCCAGAAGGAGGAATTACGCGAATCACAATTGATTTTCCACCGTTAATGAAGCATGAACCCGTGTGATTGCATCTTGAAAAGATTTATAATTATTCATTGAATCTTGGAAGATAATTAAACTTCATTAAACACAGACATGACAAGCCTTCAGAGTAAGCCGAGACCTCGGTGCAGGGTTCCAGATCAGAGCAGGAGCTGTGAGGCTGGGCCCCTGTTGGGGTGAGAGGCGGGGGCTGGTGAGAAGGGGGCGGGGGGCGAGATCTCAGGGGGGAGCTGTCCCCTGGAAAATGCAGGCGCTCTTGGGTCTCCGGATTTCTCTTCCTCACCTCTAAGGACCCCCTCCTGGGGACACCTCCACCCTCTGTCAGCCTCCTCCCAGTCCCATCCCCTCCCTCTTAGCAGAGGAGGAGCACTGTTAATGGGGCGGCCTCTGCCATTCTGCTCACAGTCCTTGCCAAGCCTGGGACCATGGAGGGGGTGGGGGAGGGGAGAATGGGGGGCTCTTTCAGACCTGTGGGTGCCAAAGCAAAGGTGGGGGTGGAGAGGCCCCTGGTGTTCTGTGTGTGTGTGTGTGTGTGTGTGTGTGTGCGCGTGCGTGTTGTAGGTGTGTTTGTGTGCGTGTGCACTCAGGGGTGTGTGATGTCTTCTCTGTGAGAGTACAAATTCACGCATTCTGGAAAACCATCTGGTAGGAGACACACCAAATTGCTCACAGTGCTTACCCTTGTGTGGGGAGAGGAAAAGGTGGGATAAAGAAGGGAATTTCACTTTTCTCCATAATATGTTTCTTTAGTGCTTGAATAGCACAATACATATGATTTAAAAAAAATTTTTTTTAAATACATATAGTCATGATTTCTTCAGTAGATTGTTTGTGATCGAGAGCCAGGCTCTGAGCTAAGTGTGCTGGGGACAAAGAGATGGCTCAGACCGTCCTAGCCCTTCTTTAGGGAACACACAGTCATGTGAGAGAGAGAGAGAAAGTGTATACACAACACATGACTGGTCATCCTTGACGTAACCCTGATTCTTCTTTCCTGGGTGGAGGGTAACCTGCTCCCCACCCTTAATCTATTCTAAACCATCCTTCCACCCATCCTGACCCCTCTGCAAGAATTAAACCCACCCTCATGAATGGTGCCATACACCCCTCCTCTTGCTAGGTACACAAACCTCCTCCCCCAGTGTCTCACTGTTCCCTGCCAAAATGACAGAAGGAAAGCATATTAATTAGGCTGTCCTCACCATGTCCTTTTTATAGAGCTGCTTTTTGGCAGGGCGGAGGTCTTTCTAGGGACAGGCTGGGAGGGAGTCATGCCCAGCATAGATCTGGCCCAGATTTCATGGCAGGGCTAGGAGGTCACTGATGGGCCCAGTGGTTGAGGGGGTAAGTAGAGATTGAATGGGGGGTTCTTCAAGGCAGGAGGGTGGAAAGGTGGGGGACCATCCCTTAGCACAGAGGCTGAGATCCCAATTCCTAAACCAGATGGCCTAGTTTCCAATTTTGATTCTGTCATCTTGCAACTATGTGACCTCGGGTGAGTTACTTAACCTCTCCATACCTCAGTTTCCTCATCAGTGCATTGGCAATACTGCCTCCCTCTTGGGGTCGGCGAGAGCAGTCAATGAGATGACACATTCAGAGTATGTGGCACGGGGCCTGGCACAACAGAGGATCTCAATAAATGGCAGCCGTTGTTGCATTTGTATAATTTGAATTATTTCTGCAAACACCATCCAGTCACTTTTTAAGGGCCCTTACTTCATGGTGAGTTCGCAAGAGCAGGGACTGCATCTTATGAATCTCTATATCCCCTTTGGCTAACCCAGGACTTGGCTCCTAGTAGGTGCTCAAGGACTATTTATTGCATGAATAAGTGAATGAATAAAGAATAAATAAAACTGGGCCACATGGCTGACTTCTGCAGACACTGTCCCAATACAGGACACTTAAATTGCTGGATGAACTATTTAAAATATTTGGGGAAAGTAAAGAGAAGCTTCAGAGGTCAGAAAGAGCAAAACATGCAATTCCAGAGAAACAAGTGAGCTCCTGCTAAGGCCAGCGTTTCCATGGGGCATCCGGTCAACCCAAAGCCTGGACTTTAGTGCACTGTGTTTGAAGAGCAGGAGACGACGATCTTGGCCTGGACAAGGTGGGAGGTCAAATTTGCCTACCCTGCATAAAGCAGGATTTTGCATAAAGACACGAACTAAGAAAAGCCTGCCTTGGTTCTGGTGGTAAAGGAAAAACAAACAAACAAACAAACAAAAACCCAGAAAAAGAGAAACAGTCTCCCTTCACGAGAATTGTAACCACAAGCTCACTCTCATGTGGATTTAGGGCCAGAATTCATTCTACTTATAAGGCTTAAAAAACCTCAAGCAGAAAATTGGCCCACCACTGACAGTGGCACTTGGCAGAAACATACACAAATCTTCTCTGAAGAAACATCCTCTAAACCCAGGCCTCAAAGAATTCATATAGAAAACAAGTTCCAAGAAACATAAGGGCACAACAAAAAGTCAAAAACACATGAA
>NW_007726249.1:858776-862309 GCF_000696425.1 Galeopterus variegatus
GGTCATCCCTATATAGGATCCGAACCCGCGGCGGAAGCGCTGCTGCGCTCCCAGCACCGCAATCTCCTGAGTGTGCCACGAGCTTGGCCCGAGTGAAAGCATTTTAAGGTCTTGGAATTGTGTGGCAAGAGGATAAAGACAGAAATCACAGATGACAATTATAAACTAAATATGCATGTTAAATTTTCTAGGGTAATTATAAGAGAATAGAAATAGCATGTATTATAACTTCCAAATTAATAGGACAAACTGGAATGAGTGGGGGGAAAACCTTCAATCAATGCAATTGAAAGAAGGAAGAAGGGGGAAGAAAGGAAGGGAGGAAGGGGGAAAATTGAGACCAGAGAGCAAGTGCCCTGTCCAAGGTCACACAGCAGGTTAGAGATAAAGTCAGGACTAGGGTCCAGGTTTCCCAACTCCTGCTCCAGTGCTCTTTCCCCCAAACCATGCATCCTTCCTCAGTCTAAATGGGGATAATCAGAGCAGAAATCTAAACCCTGGCAGGTTTCCCAACTACAATGGAACCACACTGCTCAGAAGGCTCATGGGAAGGTCTATGACAAGACATACTTTGATTGACAATTGTCCCTGTGACAAAAATCACTAAAGTATGCACAGAGACCTATGATATAGGCGCCTTCCATTCTAAGCACTCTGTGTGATAATTCACCGGATGCTCACCGTAACCTTGTGAGACAGATGACAGTAACGTGCTCATTTTGCAGATAATGGTACCCAAGGAACAGGAACGTGAAGTAACGTTCCCGAGGTCACACAGCTGGGAAGGGGCAATGCAGAGGTTTGAACCCAAATGGTGCGGCTCCCCAGTTTACCATCTCCATGTTGCCCAGGTGGACTCTGGGCTGGGCCTGTGAACATCTGCGTTCAGGCATAGGACTTGGAAGGGGGCAGTGTCCTGGAATGATCCTAATTAGATCCTGGATCTAAAACAATAAATAAAACAGCTATAAAGGATGTTTCTGGGTGCTTGGGGAAATTTGAATATGAGCTCAATATTAGATGCTATTATTGTAACACTAGTAAGTGTCTTGAATGTGATCATGGTATTATGGTTATGTAAGGGGATGTCCTTAGGAGACAGATGCTAAAATATGTAGGGTGGAAATATTGGCAACTTTCAAATGTTTCAAAAAAAGGAGTATAAAGAGAGCAATAAGGTAAAATGGCAAGTGTTAATCCTGGGTAAAGGGTCTCTACATCCCTGCGGCAGGCTGGCCTGGGAGTGTCTTCATGGTGGTGGCAGAGATCCAAGAGAGGAAGAGGAAAAAGGAATGTGCCTTTTCAAGCTGTTGCTTGCCTCAGTTGCGCTGCTGTCCCATCGGTCAAAGCAAGTCACGTGGCCACGCCCAGAGTCAGTGTGGAGGTCACTCCCAAAGGGTGGGTGCAGGGAGGCAGGACTGTTAATGCAATCCATTTACCATCATTGTATTACTACTTTAATTTTTAAATAAATTTGAAATATTTCAAAATTGAAAGTTAAAGGGATGGAACAAGATACTACTCCACACCTATTAGCATGGCCAAAATCCAGAACACTGACAACACCAAATGCTGACAAGGACGTGGGGCAACAGGAACTCTCAGTTACTGCTGGTGAGAAGGCAAAATGGCACAGCCACCCTGGAAGCCAGTTTGGCTGTTTCTTACAAAACTAAATACACTCTTACCACNCAAAAGACTCCAACCCTCAGATGCAGAAAGCTCAGTGAATCCCATGCAGAATGAATTAAAAAGAGATTTCCACCTAAACACACCATAGTGAAACTAAGGAATGTCATAGACAAAAATCTTAAAAGCAGCCAGAGATAAAAGAGAAATTACCTAAAAAGGAATGTGACCTAAACTGATAGCATACTTCTCAAAGAAACTCTGGAAGCCAGAAGATGGTAGAATAACACCTTCAAAAAGCTGAGAGAAGGTAACTGTCATCTGAGAATTCTATAACTTCTGAAACTATTTTTCAAGAGTGAAAGCAAAATAAAGACGTTTTCAGACAAACAAAAACTGTCAGACTTTACACAAGACCCTCACTAAAGGGAGTTCTAAATAATAAACTCTAGGAAAAAGGAAATTGATCCTAGCAAGAAGGTCTGAGATGCAAGAAAGAATACTGAGCAACCCCTCCCAAAAAACAAAAGGTAAACATGGGTAAATTTAAACAAACATTAACCATGTAAAGTGTTTAATTTATGGGGTTAAAACAAACGTAACAAGAGAGAATAAAAACACAGGGTACCAATCGCATGGGATTTGGAAGTGATGTGACCAGAGTGAAAGCATTTTTTTTTTTTTGTCCTTTTTTTTGAGACCAGCCGCACCGCGCTCAGCCAGTGAGCACTGTGTGCGCACCGGTCATCCCTATATAGGATCCGAACCCGCGGCGGAAGCGCTGCTGCGCTCCCAGNGTATGATATTGTGATGGTGGATCCATGTCATTATACATTCGTCCAGACCCATAGAATGTACGGAAGCCTAGCGTAAACCACGAATTTTGGGTCACTAGGAGGAGTCGATGTAGGTTCATTGTCTGTAACAAGTGTCCCGATGTGGTGCCAGATGTTGATAGCAGGGGAGGCTGTGCGTGTGTGGGGTGGGGAGGACATTGAGAAGTCTCTGTTCCTTCCTCTTACCTAAAACTGCTTTAAAAAATATTAAGTCCTTAGAAAAAGTTAAAGGGACAGGAGTTAAATTCTTTTACAAAGCTGATCTCATCATGTCACTCCTCTACTTAAAACATCATCATGTCCACTGAAAGACATAGACAAGCACGTTCACCGCAGCCTGGTGGTCAAGTCCCCAAACCACGAGGCCCAGCAACAGCAGCAGCAGGAGAAGAGAGAAAATCATCGACAGCAGTTGTCCTGGGGAGGATTTACTGGAGAGGGACATGAGGGAACTTTCTGGAGTGCTATAAATGTTCTATATCTGGCTCTAGGGGGTGGTTATATGATGGGTGCATGGGAAAAAAATTATTAAACTGTGCACTTAAGATACGTGCACTTAATAAGTTATAGCTCAAAAAATGTAAAATACATGCAAACCCTTAAAACTGGGTTTTTTGAGTGCTCCCTGGATAAAATCCAANGCACAGCCACCCTGGAAGCCAGTTTGGCTGTTTCTTACAAAACTAAATACACTCTTACCACGCAAACTGGCGGTCACACTCCTTGGCATTTATCCAAATGAACTGAAAATTTATGATCATGCAAAAACTTGCTCATGGATGTTTATAGCAGCTTTATTTAAAATTGCTAAAACTTGAAAGCAATCAAGATGTCTTTCAGCAGGTGAATAATCAACTATGGTACAGGCGGACAATGAATATTATTCAGCCCTGAAAAGAAATGAGCTATCAAGCCATGGAAAGCCATGGAGGAAATGTAAGTGCATATTACTATGTGACAGAAGCCAATGTGAAGAGGCTACGTACCGTGTGATTCCAACCATGTGACACTCTGGAAAAGGCAAAACTGTGCAAACAATAAGATCAGTGGTTTGGTAAGATCAGGGGT
>NW_007726249.1:863386-866690 GCF_000696425.1 Galeopterus variegatus
TGTAAAATACATGCAAACCCTTAAAACTGGGTTTTTTGAGTGCTCCCTGGATAAAATCCAAATATTTTAACACACGATTCAATTTAACTTAATTGAGCACGTGTTTATTCTTCTCTCTACAATGTGCCAGGTATAGCAAACAGGGTGGTCTTATCACCTCTCCCTGCCCAGTGTAGGTACTTGGTAAATGTATGTTGAATTAAGGGATGGGGACCTTGGGGGTACCCAGGCATCAGATGGGGGGGCATCCCTGGGCTCCTTCCAGGCCCACTTTGGTGACTGCCAGTGACCACCTTACAGGCGTTACCCCTCCCTCTCCTTCACCTGCCCCCCCCCCAGTCGACCCCACCCTTCACTGTCGCACACTTTACAGCCATCGTCAAACACAATGATTCTTACCCTGGAGAGAAATTGGGTTCCATTTTATATTTTATTGCCTCAAAAAGGACATTTTTTACCTTCCCACAGCCCGCAGCCTGCAGGAACAGGACGATAAATCTCAGCAAAGGTTTCCACTGAGATAGATGGTCCAGCCAGGAGACCACAGTGTTCTAGGCAGGGGAGAATAAACAAGCGGTTGTTCCTGCCTCGCCACCCCACACCGGTGCCCTGTCCCCAACACCGCCTGGGCAGTCTCAGGGCTGCACTGAGATGGGGAGGGGCTGTGGCTCCAGGCCTCACAGGGAGGGCTGGGAGTAGAAAGAAAGGCCTGAGCCTCTGAACTTGCTTCTCCACCAGCCTTCCCACCTTCGTGCAGACAAAGACTTCCTGCCCCAAGAGAGATGGGTTTGATGGTTTGTCAAACACTCACTCTGTGCTGGCCACGAGCTTTATTGCCTTTAGTTTTCAGCAGCCCTAGGATGCAGATGTGTGTGTTATCCCATTTTACAGATGAGCAGGCTGAGGTTTATTTATGGAGGTTAGGCATGTCGCTGGTACGGGGCAAGCTGGGATGTGAACATGAGTCTTTTGGGAAAGGCTTCTCCTCAGTTCCCAAGGAGCCTGCCAGGGGGACCAGAGAGACTTTGGGGCAGATGGCAGCAGGAGTCCCAGGGCCACTGCTGGGAGAGTCTTCACCCTGAGCTGCCTCCTGGTGCTCAGCTCGGGGCCTGACCCTGGAGTTCTCCTGCACGGTCTTACAGAAAGAGCAGTAACCGTGGTCTCTTCCCATCAGTCACTGTGTGACTTGGGCAAACTTGCCAGTATCCCCAGAGAAGTTGCAGCCCTGCACAAAGTCACACAGTTAAAGACAGAGTCCGGACTAGAACTCAAGGCCCCTGACTCCTGGCCCAAGGTGTGTCTTCTTACCTAGCATCCTGCCCACTGGCCGTCCTCCAGATAATTACTATTATTCCTTTCTAATACATTTGAAAACTGTGACATAACCACTGGCTATTTAACAACAAGATCATGGAGTTGTAAAATCTAGCTCTCACGAAATATACCAGTCACACACCACCACATAGTGTATGATTCCATTTATATGAAATATCCAGAACGGGAAAATCCATAGAGACGGAAAGTAGATTAGTGGTTGCCAGGGGCTGGGGACAACAGTATTGGGAAGAATGGGAAATGACTACTAAAGGACACTTTTTTGGAGGTGATGAAAATATTCTAAAAATTGATTGTGGCAATGGTTGGGTAACGCTGTGAATATATTAAAAAACATTGACCCATACACTTTAAGTGGGTGGACTTTATGATATGTAAATTATCTCTCAATAAAGCTGTTTTAAAGAAATTCATCAGCCTCTCTCAGCCCCAGTTTCCTCGCTTATAAACCAGTGATCGCGAGGACTGCCTCCTGCCCCTGCCGGGAGGCTGAGTTAGTGTTTGCACCGTCCAGTGCACAGCCACCAGCCACATGTGGCTGTCAAGCACTTGGAGTGTGACTGAGGAACTGGATTTGTTCGTTTATTTTACTAATTTACATTTCCATAGCCACATGTGGCTAGTAGCAAGCAGTTCTAAGCAAAGGAAATGAAGCAGCCAAGCCAACGTTCCTGTTCTCACAGAGCTGATGATAAGACAAACAAGAAGTATTTATAAAATAGGAGGATGGAAAGGGCTATGAAGAAACAGCAGGCAGGAGAGGAGAGTGGCATGGGGTGGGGGTTATTTCCATCGGGAGGTCGGAAAAGGTCTGAGGAAGTGACATCTGAGCAGAGACTGGAAGGAAGGAGTGAGCCATGCAGCTATCTAGAGGAAGAGCATTCCAGGCTGAGGGCACAGCAAGAGCAAAGGTCCTGAGGCAGGAGCATGTTTGTTGAATTTGAGGAATAGCCGCGAGGCCAGTGTGGCTGGAGGGCAGGAGTGTGGGGGGAGGAAAGGGTTGAGTTCAGAGAGGGACAGAGAAGCAGATCAGGTGGCCTGTGGACCAGGGGAAGGAGCTGGCAGGGCTGTGAGCAGAGAAGGGACGCACTTAGGTTTTAGCAGGACCCCTCTGGCCACCGGGTGAACGATAGACTGGAAGGGCACAGGGGGAAGCAGGGAGGTCAGCTGGGGGCAGGGCAGGACTCCAGCGGGAGGTGACCATGGCTCTGACCGGGGCACAGGCAGCTGCGACAGTCGGACCTCGTTGGATTCTGGTTGTTCTTTGAAGGCAGAGCCCACAGCACTTCTTGATGGATGGCACATGAGAAGAGGCATCAAAGACAACCCGAAGACTGCAGAGCTGAGCAGCTGGGCAACTGGGGCGCCATTCCCTGAGACTGGTGAGACTGGGTGGAGGTGAAGGAGTTTAGTTTGGATCTGTTACGTTTGGGAAGACAACTGGGAGCCAGTGCTGGGAAGGAAGCCTCCAGGGTCCCTGATCTGTGCTCCCAGGACGCTGGGGAACCAAGGCCTGATTAGCGAATGCACTTTCTGAAGACAAAAAATGGACAGTGGTGAACGGAGAGACCCATCTGTCCTTACCCCATCGGGGAGAGGCTGTGTGGCTGTGCTTGGAAGGAAGGTCCCAATGACTGCTGAGCAGCTGGGACAGAGACCACTGTTGGGCAGATGACATGGACAAAGGCCCCCAAGGAGGTGGTACTGGAAGGGGGTCATCGATGTCTTGGCAGCCAGAAAGAAGACACCAAGCACACACGTTCCCAGGATGCGCTGGGGCTGGGGCTGCACCCTGCAAGGCTGAGAGGGAGGATCCCGAGGCTGCTCGCTGGGTCCTGGGCTGGCCTGTGTCCAGTGGGACACAGCATTTGAGGCACCACGGACCCTAGTGGAGACTGGACATGCTGAGGAGGCTCCCAGGGCCACGGAGCCGCAGCCCACGAGGCCACCCCTGCCCAGGGCCCAGCGC
>NW_007726249.1:867341-868064 GCF_000696425.1 Galeopterus variegatus
AGGGGGGGGGGGGGGGGGGGGGCTCTTTGAGAAGGTGACATTGGAACAGAGACCTGAAGCAGGTGTGGGAGGCGCGTCCTTGGCCCGGTGACGCCCTGTCCCTTTTGCCTCCTTCCTCCTCTCGTGTCCCTGCCCAGGGATCCCTGTTCTTTTCTCCTCCTAGATCTTTCTCTGCTTCCTTATTCCTTCCCCCGCCTGCCTGTCCTCTTCTCCCTCCTGTATCCTTTACCTCTTTCGTGTCCCTGTCCCTCTTGTTGGAGGACAGAGAGGCCAGGTGTAAACTATAAGGAGAGATAGGAAGGAGGAGAAAACAGAGAAGCGTGGTTAGGAGGGGACCGAGGACCCTCCTGCTCTCAGAGCCGCTCCCCGGGGAACGGGGCTCCTGTGCAGCCCGGGGAGCTGCGGGGCTGCAGCAGCCTCAGAGTCCCAGTGCGGGGTGTCTGTCCCCAGGAGGACCACAGAACCAGAGACGCTTTTCAGGGAGCTAAGAAATCTGGTTTTGTGGGGAAGGGGCAACATGTGGCTCATCCCCCCTCTAGAGCATGGCCCATTAGACAAATGGAAGGTCAGTCACAGACTCTGTGGCCAGAGCCTGTGGCTTCTCTTGGCCACCTGGTTAGCCGGGGGAGAGCAGGCATCTGAGCTGGGCCGGGTTTGCCACACAGAGAGCAACACCAGGGCCCTCCTGACCTGGACAGAGGCCTCCCAAAGACGTCGCCCACT
>NW_007726249.1:868794-871097 GCF_000696425.1 Galeopterus variegatus
TCCTTCACACTCCCGGCCTGGAAACAGCACCCAAGATCCTATGGATGGGTTAACTAGGAATTCCCACTGTCCCAGAGCAGGGTGGCCACTGTCTTCTGACCATTCGAGGCTGACCTGCCCCAGGGCCGTGCCTCTCCCAAAGGGAGGAAAGCCTGACATTTTCCTTCTGGAGGGCTGACAGGATTTTGACTCATCAGGAAACCTCACAGCTAAAAGCCTAGTCTCATCTATGACCATCATTAACTCATCTGGGCAGGGGCAGGTCCACTGGACCTCCCTGAGGCTCTCACCAAGGGCCAAGGTCTGGTTTGCTGTGGCTGGGTCTCCAGAGACCCCATTGCCCCTGGAAGGGCTCCCCCCACACCCCCCTCACACCCCAGCACATCCCCAGACAGAAAGCAGGAAGAAGAGGGAGAGGGGCTGGGGGTGATTTCAATGACTCTGACATCTTAGTGCACTGGGGTGCACCTGTGCACAGGTGCTGCAGGCCTGGGGAGAAGCTGGGGGCAGGGCCCAGGAGGACGGGGGTGGGAGGAGACTGAGGGGTCTTGGAGTCCCAGAGCAGCAGGCTGGGCTTCTGTCCCCGCTGATGTTTCTGCCACCTACACATGCTGACTGCAGCTGGAGGACCTCGTGTGGGTGGCGTGCTGGGGAACAGAGGCTGGGAGCCAGCAGGGTCCTTGTAGGTGCGCTGTGTCCTTGGGGAGCTGGGAACACAACAATCATCGCTTTGGCAACCACACTGTTTCTGTTGGAGAGAAGAGGCCTGGAGGAGGTGTCCTTGTCACTGCTGCCCTATCCTGAGTGAGAGGCCCCGGGACTGCAGGGAGGAGGGGGTGGTTGACAGGTCATCTGCAGCAGAGGAGGGCATGTCCTGTCAAGGCAACAAAGAACACAGATGGGAGAGAGAGAACATGGCCCTCCCTGTGAGCACAACAGCATGGTGGCCAGAACCGGCTGGGCACGGAAGTGCTGCCAGAGCCCGATGGGACCTTGGCAGATTCCTTTCCAGGAAGGAAGACCAGAATGGAGGGAGCCGATTTCCTGAGCACCTGGTGTCGCAGGTTCCTAGTGCTTCCACACTTCACACAATCTCATTCCCTCCCTATAACCATCCCACAAGCTCTGGGCCATGACCCCATTTTACAGATGAGAAAAGCGAGGCACAGACAAGGGAAAGGCATTGTCCAAAGCCATCGTGGCTGAAAGAAGGGCTCTGCTGTTTCAGGAGAGAGGAATTTGATGGGAAGAAGAGCAAAGCTGTGGACCAAATTAGCCTGCACAGGCGAAGGATGGCACCCCGTGGCAGGGGTGGTGGGGGCAGGACCAAAAAGGCAGACCCAGGAGGGCCACGTGATGATGGGGTCGGCAAGAGCAGCAGAGGATGCGCTGCAGTGTGGAGCGAGGTGTGTGCGGGCGTGCCCGGGGGAGATGCCGCTGCGTCCTGAGCGTAGAGTGCGGGGTGGCTGACGCCTGTTGTATGCGTAGTGTGGTTGTCAAGGCAGAGCTGCTGAGTGGCGCAAACACTGAGTGACTTAAGCTCTGTGCCTCTCCTTATTCATCTGTACAATGGGGGTGGTAATAAGGGTATATATTTCCTAGAGCCGTAAAGATGAAATTAGTTAATTTATATGAAGTCCTTTAGAACAGTGCCAAGCACTGTAAGTGCCCAATTAATGTTAGCTATTATCATGATTATTATTATTATGTTTTGTGTGTATTGCAATGGATGTGTTGTGTGGTGTGGACATTGTACGTGGTGTGTGTTCTTTGTTGTGTGGGGAAGAGTAGGTGGTGTGCATGTGCATGTTGTATTTGGGCTACACATTGTGTTTGTGTGTATGTATGTTGCATGATACATGTGACAGGGGAGCAGTGTGCGTGGGTTTGGCGGGTGTGTGGTGGGGGTGTGTGTATACTGTGTGTTGCCTATGGCGTGGTTTGTGTATTGTGTGAACTGGGTGGTTTGTGGGTCTCGTGAGGTGTGGGCCTGCTCTGCCCTTTAATTCATTCAGGTTGCAGAATTCATTCAGCCTCTAGGGCTCCCTCTCTTCAGGGCATGGGTTGGAACCACATTTGGACAAGTACTGAGGCATCCACCCTTTCAGCAGGAGCACCTTAGTGACCAAAATGGCCATAATGGCCAACACCGTGGGGCCAATCCAGGGTACCCCAGGCCTTCTGATGACCAGTTTCTCGAGGGGAATTGCCTCACCCAGGGGCAAGGAGGGCAGGGAAAGGAGGGGAGGAAGCTGAGCCACTCTGGCTGCCTGCAGCCAGCCCTGGCAGAGCTGCCCTGGGGC
>NW_007726249.1:871231-880285 GCF_000696425.1 Galeopterus variegatus
ACTGAGGCATCCACCCTTTCAGCAGGAGCACCTTAGTGACCAAAATGGCCATAATGGCCAACACCGTGGGGCCAATCCAGGGTACCCCAGGCCTTCTGATGACCAGTTTCTCGAGGGGAATTGCCTCACCCAGGGGCAAGGAGGGCAGGGAAAGGAGGGGAGGAAGCTGAGCCACTCTGGCTGCCTGCAGCCAGCCCTGGCAGAGCTGCCCTGGGGCCCTCCTGGACCTCCTGACCTGGTCAATCCACTCCCAGGCCTTCCAATTGAGTTGAGGAGCCCGCCCCAGACACCTGGTGGAAAATAGCACCAGCTCCTCTAGAGGGTTAGCGAATGGGGAGAGAGGCTGACTGCGAAGGCCATAACAGGTGGGACAGCCCTGCCAGCCTCATCAAAGGCCAGGGCTGGAGCCTCAGAAGGGGAGAGCTGAGCTGAGTGGCAGGCTGCCCAGGGAGCGGGCACAGGGCCCTACGGCCTGCTCCAGCGGGACAGGCAAAGAGGCAGGGGGAGCTCTCAGACAGTTGGGTAGGTTGGGGGCCAGCTAGGCCTGGGGTCGAAGCTGGGCTGGAAGTCAGAGTCCTGCTGAAGAACGGCTGTGGGTCTTTGGTTGGGTGTTTACCTTTTCTGGGCTGCAGGGATCACATGATAAAGAAGTGTTTTCTTCTCCTCGTCTTCCTGGACAAACCCCAAACAGGTGAAACTCTTCTGAGGGAAGATGTTGTTGGGAAAATATAGGAAAAACGGTCAGGGCCCCTCAGATGTTCAGAATCTTGCCAAGCATTTGATGTAAATATGCGCATGCGCCCAGGTGTTCCTTGGTTATTGCCTAGTGTAATTGCACATGTGCACCCAGGTGTCCTGGGTTATGCACATAAGTATGAGGATGAGGGACTGATCCATGGCGCCTCCCATGCCCAGGATGCTCCCCGTGGGGGGTATGAGGAGGCCACTACTGCTGCTGGAGGCTGCTGCTGCTAGTGCCCCTGGGACCCTCTGCANGGACCCTCTGCAAGGCCACTGCCACTGCTGGACCTGTAGGCTACCGGACCTGTAAGCTGCTGCCACTGAGGAAGCTGAGGACTGAGCTCATGTCATCCATTTCCCAACTACCTAGCATAGACCTGCGTGTGAGGGGTCTGGGGACCCAGCCTGGCATGTGAGGGGTCTGGGGACCCAGTCTGTACAATGGGTTTGGAGGGTCGGAGCCCTAGCTCTGACAATATAAATGGAAACTTAGTATAACTAAAATAATGAAACATTTTGGCTTTAGTTATGATTTGTCCTACTTTACAGATGCCATTAGCACCTCAGAAGATCAGCCCCACTGGGCTTCCCGTGTCTCCCAGCACCTTCCATGCAGCAACCACGCCCAGCTATCTGCGGCACAGCGAACGTTCCATGCTCTGGCCTCTAGGCCCTTGCACGTGTTTCTCCCCCTCCAGGTATCCCCTTCTCTCCTCACACTCCCACCAAAAGCTCCCACTCACCCTTCAGGTCTCAGCTGAAAACTCGCCTCCAGTTGGAAGCTTTCCATGACCCCTTGCCCCAGCTGGGGTGGCCACTCTCCTGTGCTCCCACAGAAGTCAGGAGACTTCTCCCCTCGCATAGCATGTACGACCGGGAACTGTCTCTTATTTATTTCTTCATCCTCAGTGCCTGGCAGAGTGCCGGGGACATACAGCCCTCAGTCAACGGTGGCTCAGTGAATAGATAGGTTTTCGGGTGCCTGAATAAATGGGCAGGTGGGTAAAGTCCTGAATTTTTGCAATGTGGAAAACATGTTTTCAACTTCATGCTGATGGCATTCCCTCCAATGCTTATATAAATCTTGAATTGACATTACCAGAATATGGCACTGAACTTCTCACATGTACCTGAAAAAGCCAGAGCCAAAGAGGCAGATGGAAGAATGGCACTTTGGAACTGGGGAATTTGCAAGTCACAACTCAATGCTTCGAGCTAAGGGGAAGAGCAGCCAGAGTAGCAAAGGGAGCCGTGCACTGCAGTCTGAACCANATAATGAAACATTTTGGCTTTAGTTATGATTTGTCCTACTTTACAGATGCCATTAGCACCTTAGAAGATCAGCCCCACCGGGCTTCCCGTGTCCCCCAGCACCTTCCACGCAGCAACCACGCCCAGCTATCTGCGGCACAGCGAACGTTCCATGCTCTGGCCTCTAGGCCCTTGCACGTGTTTCTCCCCCTCCAGGTATCCCCTTCTCTCCTCACACCCCCACCAAAAGCTCCCACTCACCCTTCAGGTCTCAGCTGAAAACTCGCCTCCAGTTGGAAGCTTTCCATGACCCCTTGTCCCCAGCTGGGGTAGCCACTCTCCTGTGCTCCCACAGAAGTCAGGAGACTTCTCCCCTTGCATAGCATGTACGACTGGGAACTGTCTCTTATTTATTTCTTCGTCCTCAGTGCCTGACAGAGCGCCGTGGACATACAGCCCTCAGTCAACGTTGGCTCAGTGAATAGATGGGTTTTCGGGTGCCTGAATAAATGGGCAGGTGGGTAAAGTCCTGAATTTTTGCAATGTGGAAAACATGTTTTCAACTTCATGCTGATGGCATTCCCTCCAATGCTTATATAAATCTTGAATTGACATTACCAGAATATGGCACTGAACTTCTCACATGTACCTGAAAAAGCCAAAGCCAAAGAGGCAGATGGAAGAATGGCACTTTGGAGCTGGGGAATTTGCAAGTCGCAACTCAATGCCTCGAGCTAAGGGGAAGAGCAGCCAGAGTAGCAAAGGGAGCCGTGCACTGCAGTCTGAACCANTCGAGCTAAGGGGAAGAGCAGCCAGAGTAGCAAAGGGAGCCGTGCACTGCAGTCTGAACCAGCCTGTCCACGGCAGCAGGGCCGAATGGGCTGGGGATCCCAGAAGGGAGCTCCCATCCTGCCCACCACCATCCATAGGTCTTGGGCTTAAGAACAGGACATGACACCCTTCTAAGTCAGCAGAATTAATATCTAACGTATGAGAACAGGAAGGTGCACCATCTTAGAGATGGTGGGTCAGCATTGGCAGAAAGAAAGGAGGCCAGGTGTCACCTGCATCCAATCGGGAAGGCAGAGCAGCTCTCAGGCTGAGGGGCACATCTGAAAGTTTCTCCGTGGGGTTGGTGAGCCCAGTCTAACCAACCATGTTATGACCTACTTGTTACATGCAGAGTGTTCATCCTGGCTGACCTGGTGAGAAGAAGAAGAGACACTGAGTCTGAGAGCAGGAACATTCTGGTTGCTTAAGAGAGAGGTGGGCCCTGCTGCAGGCAGGGAGTTTACACCAGTCTCATCCCTGCCTAGGATCAGCCCAGGGCATGACTCTGTCAGTTCCACACTCAGCTACAACCTCTGCTGAACACTCAGTCCAGGGGTCCTGGATGGTGGGTGAGTAGCAGTCAGGGTCATTGGAAGGGCTTTTTCTTACCATAAATTGATCACTTGATGTATTATGTAGGAACAACATTCAGTTGCAAGCATCAGACCCCTATGAAATACAGACACATAAGGATTTATATTCTCACGCACAGACATCCAGACGTAGGCAGTATGGGACTGGTAAGATCTTTCCGTGAAGTCATCAGAGACTCAGAATCTTTCTCTGTTTCTGCTCCACCAGCCTCAAGGTCACCTCTTAGTTCAAGAGGGCTGCTGATGCTCCATCTCTCACAACTACATTCTAGGCAGCAGGAAGAAGAAAGGGGGAGAAGAAATAAAAGGCACAGCCCCTCTTTTAAAGAGACTTCCTAGAAGTCCAATATATCACTTATACTTTCTATTCACTGACCAGAACTTGGTCACATGCACACACCCATCTCTGGGAACTTTGGTTGGTGTAAGTTCCCTTGAAACCCTGAGCACATAGGACATCTGAACTTGTGTCTGATAGTGGATCCTGGGCCCCAGAGAGGCCCTGCCTCAGCCATTAGTGGGCCTTCATCTTTGCCAAAATCACTCAGCTAGTAAGTGAAATAGGGGAGTCAGCAAGAAATTGGTTAATGGACACAAAGACTGATATGTATTGTAATGAAGGATGAACTAATTATCCTGATTTGACCATCACATATTGTACACAAGTATTGACAGTCAACTCTGTACCCCACAAATATGTATAATCAATAGTTTCAATTAAAAAAAAAGAAATAGGATTTGCAACCAGTACCTCCTGTCTTTGCAGCTCATACTCTCAGTTGCTATACCACACTCTTTCCTTGAGTTCCAGTTCTGGCTTCACCGCTTACTAGCCATGTGACCCTGGGGAAGTCCTTTGAGCCCCAGTTCCTATATCTATTAAATGGGAGTAACAGTAACACTCACTTCCAACAGCTGACTTGTGGAGCAAGAGAGATATGTGTAAATAGAAGATCAAGACAATGTATGTAGCAGATCAAGAAATCAAGGATCTGAATCTGTTTTAACACTCGAATTGAATTCACAAGAAACATGCTGGGCCCCACTGCCACCTATGTGCCGTCAGAGACCTTGCTGATGGAAGAATCCATTCTGCAGTAAGTGGGGACAGGGCCACCAGGGGTCCCAGCAAAAATCCACTCTATCGTACAGTGAGGGAAGCAATCGCACAAATTTCTCATCTCCAAGATACCCACGGACGGTCTGGGAGATCCCCTCCCCATCTCCTGTCTCTAGGCAAAAGCCCCTGGCCCCATCACTGTCAGCTGGTCCAGAGAAGAGCAAACTGAAAAAGGAGGTTGCCCATTGCCATGGAAACCAAGGTTGGATCCCAGCACATAGCGATGTGCTGCGTCTGGGTTCCAACTCCTGGATGCCCTTCCCACCTCGTGCATGCATGCATGCATGCACACACACACACACACACGTGTGCACACACGCGCACACACACACGCACACTCCCAGCAACCAGCTGGCTGACCCAGTGGATAGCAGCCATTCACATGAGCTGTCCCAGGAAACCAAGTTTCTCCAGCTGGTGGAAGAACAGCTCTCAGGCCAGAGAAGCCAGTCCCTGTGGTCAAGTCAAGGACATCAAAAGGCAAGACTGATCAAAAGGGCCTGAGACAGGCCACCGAGCACAGTCCTTGGCTGTCACACTGGTGAAGCCACCTACCTGGGCCAGTACATGGCCACGCATATAAGCCACATGCCAACAGAAGCTCTGGTTCTTCAAGAGGCCAATGAGTTTTGCAACTCCCAGTGTAAGAAGTCATCCAGGCGAGGACTGCCAGTGGATACAGCAGTATGTTCACATGGTCTCACAATATCACCACAGATGACTCATTCATTACAAAAGGGAAAAGATACCTTTCTGTATTAGTCTGTTTTGAGTTGCTTGTAACAAAATACAGGGAACTGGGTAATTATAAAGAAAAGTGAAATTTATTGCTTATAGTTTCTAAGGCTGGGAAGTCCAAATTCCGTCTGGTGGTGGTGACAGTGACCCAGGGATCTCACATTACAAGATGGTGGAAACAGAGAGAGAGAGAGAGCAAGACAGACAGACTCTCCTCTTCTTTTAAAGCCCTCAGAACCACGCCCCTGAGCACCATTTTTAATCCATTCACTACAGCACGGTCCTACAATCTAATCACCTCTTCAAGGCCCCACCTTTCAATGACCATAATAGGATTTCCCACCCTCTTAACAGTCACACTGGGGGCTAAGATTCCAATACATAAACTTGGGGGACACAATTCAAGCTTCAGTGAGTTTTGGGAGGACATAATTCTGTCCACTACACTTTCCAAAGGAGAAATCCAGTAGACACCACATAACCACATGACTAAATGTAGGGTTGCCAAAAAATAGGACAAACTGACGTTAGGTGCCTCCTTGGGCAATGCCGTAGTAAGTACATGACATCTCCTATTTAGTATTCTCACTGGGAATGTTGGAACTGAATTGAATCATGAGGAAACAATCAGACACATTCAGATTGAGGGAAGTTTTACAAGACATCTGATATGGACTCTTCAAAAACATCAATCACAAGAAAGACCGAAAGACTAGATTAAAGGAGCCTCAAGAGATGTGACAATTAAATTCAATGCATGATCCTTAAGTGGAACCTGAAGGGGGCGGGGGTGGGGGGGGAACTGCTATAACTGACATTTTTAGAACAATTGGGGAAATCTGAATATGAACAGTACATTAGATAACATTATTGGATCTGTGTTAAAGTCCTGGGCATGATAATTATATCCTTATAATTACGTAGGAGAAGGTCCTTGTTCCTAGGAGATATGTGTTGATTATCTAGGGGTGAAGAGTTGGATGCCTGCAATCTACTTTCAAATAATCAGAAGAAAAGAGAGAAAGACAGAAAAAGTAAAAGTGGTCAGTGCCAACCATTGGTGAGTCAATGTGCAGGGCACGCAGACCTCTGACGAACTGCTCTTTTAACTTCTAGGGTGGTTTGAAATGTTCGAAATCTCAAAATAAAAACAAGGGGAAAAACCCTTTTAAAAGGACTCAGATGGTTCTATATCCTTCCATATTTGCTGGGCATTTCTGCAGCAATGGATGGAAGCCTCTTCGATTCCTTTTCTAGTTATCTTGGCCTCCAGGCTCCATCTTCACCCAAATTACTTCAGTTTGGCCTCCGAGCTCCATTTTACCAAGTTACTTCACCCACATGGCTATTCCTGCTTTGCATGAGGTCCTCTTTTTGGATTTCGACAGCAGAAAGTGAAACCCTCCATGCACTTCATGGTGAGTCGCAACCTGATTGAAGGTTTGGGGGTGGAGGAGGTTGACATTGCAGAAAATTTAGTATTGGGCATCCTGTTCTTGGAACCTACCTTGGTCTCATCGCTCACTCAGTTACAGCCCACCAGCATGTGGCCTGACTTTCTACATGAGTCTCTCTCCCCTCTTCCCTGCTTTCTTCTCTCCTCCCCTTTTCTCATTCCTCTCCTCTGCCCTGTGGTTTCACCATCTCTTTGAAGTCTCCTTCCAGCCTGTGTTCTAAGGACCGGCTGCAATGGGCTAAACAAAGAAGGCACCTCTATAATTTTGGCACCTGAATTCCTCTTGGTGAAGCCAAGTTTAGTCTTCCACACTCTAAACCTGACTCTTTAAGAAGACATAAGGCCTCCCCTCCAATATTAGTAATAACACCAGCTACCATTTTTTGAGCACTAACCACGTGCCAGGGCCCGACTGAGCCAGGCCCTTTGAACACACCATCTCTAACATTCATGACAGCCCCATGAGAGGACGCTAAGGAATTTGAGATTCAGGGTGGTTGATAAACCAGCCCAAAGTCCGCAGCAATCAAGTGGAGATGCTGCCCAATCTGGGCCTTTTAAGATGCCTTCCAACTCGATAAAGAGTGTTCCACAGCAGAGGCTGCACGACTTGCCAAAGGTCACACACTACCCAGGTAAAGCAGAGTGGGGACTGGACCTCTGGACACTCTCCCAAGCATGGGTTCTCACCCACTGGGCCACACTGCGCACCCTCCCGCCTGTGGAGGGAGGAAGTTCCGCTCTTATGGAGGGTCGCTGGTGAGAAGACGCATTAGTCAGTTTTCTGTCACTTATAAAACAGAATACCCGAAGCTGAGTAGTTTATAAGAAAACAAAACTTGCTTCTTACAATTATGGAGACTTGGGAAGTTCATGGTCCAATGGAGGGTCGCTGGTGAGAAGACGCATTAGTCAGTTTTCTGTCACTTATAAAACAGAATACCCGAAGCTGAGCAGTTTATAAGAAAACAAAACTTGCTTCTTACAATTATGGAGACTTGGGAAGTTCATGGTCCAGAGGGTGCGTCTGGTGGGGGCCTTCTTCTGGGTGGGGGATCAGCACAGTTTCCCGTGGCAACCAGAGAATCACATGACGAGGATGGCAAGAGCTCTCTCATGTGCCTACTTGCTCTGTCTATAAAGCCATCAGTGCCCCTCCTGTGACAACCCACTAAACCATTAACCCATTACGCCATAAATGGATTAATCCATTCATGAGTGCATGGTCCTCATGAGCCAATCACCTTTTAATGGCCCCACAGTCAGATTCCTCACCCTCCTAACACTGTTAAAATAGAGATCAAGCTTCAGTGAGTTTTGGGGGGACATTTAATCCACAGCAGAAGGTCATGTATAGCAGCCTCAAGTTTGGGGAGCCAGGAGTGGAGACTGGCAGGTGGCTATCCCGGCACTCCAGTGATCTCAGGGTGGGATGTGGGGTCCTGCAGATTGGGCTGGGCTGGCCTAAGCCTTATGCTGAAGGAGTGTTTCTAGGTGTCAAGACCTGGGGAGAACTAACAGGTGAGCTGAGAAAGGACTAAAGTGATGGGGGTGGTGGGGGGTGGGCAGAAGCTGGAGAAGGGAAGTTCATGACTGTGGGTCACCTTGGTGTCCCCCACTCTAGAATGTGGATACTGGGCATCAGGAAGGTACTGGGGTGCCTCCCCCCAAAGTGGGAGTGGTCACTCTCCCCAACCTCCTGCATCGTCTCCAGACTTCCCCAGAGAGTCAGCCCCCTCTGTCCCCTTATGGCTCCAAGCAAGCAGGAGACCCAGGGGAAATAAAGTTGACAAGAGACTGGAAATTTAATCAAAAGTAGCAAAAGTGAACTGTGAGCTGGAAACCAGGAGACAATTGGTGAACAGCCACAGAGGGCTGAGGTCAGGAGATCGAGGGAGAGCAGGAAAGGGCAGAGGCAAAGGGGAGGGAGAGGGGAGAGGCTGGGAGCCACCGCGGAGGACCCCAGGCCACTTTCCTGGGAAACTAGGAAGATACTAGATCTAGACCCAGAGTCTGGCATTTTTTCTGAAATGTAAATGAAGATCGCTTCAGTCTGGGGACATCTGAGGAATGAGAGAGGAGAAACTAGGAACCAGAAATAGACAAAGAAAGACAGAGGGGTGAGGGCCAACATTTTCTGAACACTCTTTCACATGTCCTCTGATTTAATGCAGTAACCTCCAGAGGAAGATGCTGTTCTGGCCATTTTTCAGGTAAGTAAACTGAACTCAAAGAGGTTGAGTTATCTGCCCAAAAGTCACACAGCGAGAGAGCCACTGACTCCAAACCCCCAGACTGGGCTGACATGGGTGTCCATTTAGAAC
>NW_007726249.1:880785-892210 GCF_000696425.1 Galeopterus variegatus
AGATGCTGTTCTGGCCATTTTTCAGGTAAGTAAACTGAACTCAAAGAGGTTGAGTTATCTGCCCAAAAGTCACACAGCGAGAGAGCCACTGACTCCAAACCCCCAGACTGGGCTGACATGGGTGTCCATTTAGAACTTATTTTTATCAGAACAGGATTCTTTCAAGCTTGTGGTACCAAGACAGGGTCAGTGAAGCAGGAGACAAGGGACTTCCTGAGGCTACATACTGCATCCAACAGCTAGGTCATAGCAAGCGAGAGCGTGGGAGGCAGAGAGTCCCATATTTTTATCAGAACAGGATTCTTTCAAGCTTGTGGTACCAAGACAGGGTCAGTGAAGCAGGAGACAAGGGACTTCCTGATGCTACATACTGCATCCAACAGCTAGGTCATAGCAAGCGAGAGCGTGGGAGGCAGAGAGTCCCAGAGACAGGGCGGCAGGAACGGAGGCAGAGGGAGGCAGGGGACCAGGACCTCACCCCGAGGTCTCCTTCATGGCCCCCTCACCAGCTCCATGAACTGGACTTCGGGCAGGAGTGGCACATGCCTGGAAGACAACATAAGATGATGGAACAGTAAGAGGAACACAGAACAGCCACACCCTTCTCTGTGGGGTCCCCAAATAGCAGGGCTTCCAGATTACTGCTCTGCCTTCTTTTGGTCACAGCAAACTTGAGTTTGACATACTGTGTGATTGTGGTCAGTCACTTAACCTCCCTGAGACTCAGTTTCCCTTTGTATAAGATGGAGATTATGATAATTCCATCTTCATAGGCTTCTTGTGAGCATTTGTCGAGAGAATGATGCTTGTAAACCATAACCATCTGTAAATCCATCCCTCTTATTTTATTATTTGAATATATATTAAATGTGCTAGAAGCCTCCCTGTTAATGAGTCTCAGGGTAAGTCTCTTTATAAACAAAATGAGCTTCCCTGATGTAATCCGCTTGCTTTGCGAGTCTGGATGCTCATATTTGGGGTGTGAGTCTATGTGCTACTAAACGGTCATCCCTGATTTCCTGTCTGCCCACTTGTGCTGCCTTTTCAGTCTTCAGCTCCTGTACCTCTTTCCCCCACCCCCATCATTCTAGAACTCTATCCTCATTTCTAAAACCCACAGGAGAGGATGCAGGAGGTGAGAAGCCCCAGACCTGCCTGTTGACCTCTTTAGGCCTGGTATCTCAGGGGGAGCACAGAGCACCATGACTCAGCTTAGCCCTGTGTGGCTTCCCTTATGCTAAACCACTGGGCCCGTGTGATGGTTAATTTTGTGTGTCAACTCGACTGGGCTAAGGCACGCCCAGATAGCTGGTAAAATATTATGTCTGGGTGTGTCTGTGAGGGTGTTTCCAGAAGAGACCAGCATTGGAATTGGTAGACTTTGTATAGAAGACCCACTTATACCAGTGTGGTGGCACCACCCAGTCCATTGAGGGCCCAGATAGGACAAAAAGGTGAGGAAGGGTGAATTTGCTTTCTGCTGGACTGGGACATCCATTTCTTCCTGCACTTGGACATCTGCATTCTTGGTTCCCAGGCCTTCAGACTTGGACTGAGACCTATACCAATGGCTCCCCTGGTTCTCAGGCCTTTGGGTTTGGACTAGAACTATACCACTGGCTTTCCCTTGGACATCTGCATTCTTGGTTCCCAGGCCTTCAGACTTGGACTGAGACCTACACCAATGGCTCCCCTGGTTCTCAGGCCTTTGGGTTTGGACTAGAACTATACCACTGGCTTTCCTGGGCCTCCAGTTTGCAAATGGCAGTTCATGGGACTTCTCAGCCTCCATAATCAGTTTCCATGTGAGCCAATTCTTCATAATAAATCTCTTTCTATATGTTTCTATGTATACTATTGGTTCTGTTTCTTTGGGGAACCCTGTTTAATACAGCTGAGAACAAAAACAACACCTGTGCCTCACCATCCTTAGATGTTAGGTCAGCTTCTCCAGGAAACAAACTCTGAGCTAAAGATTTGCATGCAAGAGGTGTATTAGGAAGAACTTTCATTAGCAGCAACTTTCATGGGTGAGAGAAGCAGGATTAGGCAGAGGGAGATGTTGAACTGTGATGCAGCTGGAACAGAGGCCTCAGCCTGCCCCACAGGGAGATCTGGAGCTGGAATGGCCCTTTGAAGCTGCTCCAAATCAAGGCAAAGGAGTCGAAAACTTTGTATCCCTGCATTGACCAGTCATTGAATATGGGCTGCCCTTGAAGAGGGGGCATAATCTTGGGTGAGACAACTTCCCTTTGGCAGAGGGCACTTCTGAGGAGGGACTTAGCTATGAGCTATTGCCAGTCAACTCTCCTGGCAGCTGGGGGAATGAGTGTCTGGTGCTCAGTGGGAGACCTGTGTGGTGCACTACAGCATCCACTACAGTCCACCCCTTGGTCCGCTGGGATCCACCTGCTTCATATAGTGAGTTCACCCATCTAGGGACAATTCTGGTTGGTGTCTTTCCATGAAAAAAAACATAAAAGAAAATGGCTAGTTGGTTGAACTACAGCATCTTGGTGCCTGCAGCTGGCCCTGAGGCTGCAAGTGATACACATTGCCCCCCTCCATGACTGCCCATTTTACATTCCCCTCAACCTCAGCTAGCACCTCTGCCAGTCTAGAGAGTTTACCTAGTGGGATGACTCAGACCCTCATTCCTAATGGGTCTGGCCCCTGATTATCATGCCCTTCTCAGTTCACGGTTGCTGCACATATTCATTTCCTGTCAAATATGGGCAAGGGGTCACCAAGAGACAACCCAGTGGATTACTTGGTACCAGAGCTGACCTCCTTCCCTACCCTCACTGAGTGACAGCCATCCTACCTTCTCCTGCCAGTTATCAGGGCCAACAGTTCCTGCCAGTGTGGTGACTCCTTTCTTTTCCTGCTGGTCTTTTGGTATAAGGAATCTGAAATAACTAGGTGGCAGATGTAGGGTAAAGTTTAACAGACCTCTTACTCTGTACCCTGGTGAAAGTGTTCCCCATGTGGGAACCAAAACAGACACACAAGCTTAAATTTGCAGGGATGGGAAACAAAAGGTTTCTAAGTGAGTCACTGAGAGTGACGGTATGCGAGGCCACACCTTCTTTCATCCTTTAGTTTCCAGACCCGTGTGTTTTACCTACTGGGAACACAGCCCCACTTAATGGTCATTTATTTGGGGTTTGCACTGTGTTCTGGAGGATGCACAGGGTGTCATCTTGAAGCTGTCTCTACCAGGCCAATCAGGGGCTCCAGCTCTACCAAGACCCAGAAAGCACACTAAAGCTATTTTTTTTAACAGCATATAATTTTCCACTACAGATGGCATGGCCTTATTCCAGAACTCTAGGGATCTATGTTATTCTCTCTTGGGGCTTGCCATAAACTCATAGTGTCTTTTCTCACTACAAACATGTCTGTTATTAGAGTCTGCTCTGCTTCTACCACAGCCTGGAGCTGCTGCAGACCCTTTCCTGCCTTGGACCCCTCTCAAAGCTGGCAGCCTTACATGTCACTTGGTAAAATGGGTGGGAGCAGTGTTTGTCAAGTGCGGAATATATTGCTTAAGGAACCCAAAAAAGCCTATCAGATGTGTGTTTCCTTCTGATGTGTGGGAGGTACAAGATGCAACAACTTGTCCTTTCCTCTGGAGAGGATTCCTGGTGTGCCCCAAGCCACGGTACCCCTAAAAACTTTACTGATATCTCATCCACACCTTCTGAAGAACACCTGTCTTATCAAGGCCTCCAAAGTACTTGCCATGTCTTGCCCATCTGGGCTGATTAACCTGACACGTTGATATAATAGACCAATGTGTCTCATTGATATACTGGACCAGCGTGATGTTCTATGGAATGATAGGTGGTCCAGATCCCTTTAATCTAGAGTTTCTCAACCTTGGCACTATTCACATTTTGGACCAGATGCTTTGTTGCAGGGGCTGTTCTGTGCATTGTAGAGTGTTTAGCAGCACCTGTTTCCTCTACCCCCTAGATGCTAATAGCACAACCCCTCCACACCCACCTCCCATTGTGATGACAACCAGAAATCTCTCCAGTCATTGCCAAATGCCCCAGTTGAGAACTAGATTTACCCTGTATTATGACAGAGGGTGGCAAAGTTAGCACGGACATAAGGCAGAACTGTACACGTATGCTGTTGTTCATTCCACGTGAACTCCAACTGCTTTGGATCACCCTTCCCAATAGAAATGGGAAAAGGGCATTCACCAGGTCGACAGCCACCTGCCATGTACCCGGGGCTGTGTTGATCTGCCCTAGCAGAGACACTTTACGCAGCACAACAGCTGCAACTGAGACCACTGCTTGGCTGCATGTATGGAAGTCTACTCGCATCTTCTAGAATTAACCTGGTTCTTTTGTAGGAGCAAAACTAGTGAATTGAATACGGATCAGGTGAGGACCACCACCCATGCATCTTGGGTCTTTAAAGATGCTCGTTTCTGCCATTCCTGCTGGGATGTGATACTGGGTTTTTTCGTTTCATTTTTCACTTATCCAGGATGGGTGACAGTTTCAGGGAGTTCCATCTGGCCTTCCCCACTACACCAGCTTTTAGCCCGCAGGCCAAGGAACAGTGTAGGGGTTCTGTCAACTATGACCATCCTGATGATACGTGCAGGAACCAGGGAACTGGGTGGGTTCATGGACTCATTGGACCCACCATGGCTAAAGCTCGGGCCGGGATTCTATTTCTTTTCTGGCTCCCATCTGCCCCTACTCTAACAGGAAGTCATGATGACATTTCAGACCCCTACATATCAATGTCATCTTGGACCCTGTATCCCGTAGTCTCAGAAACATCTGGTTATTCCTCTTTCACCAGGGTACAGTAACCCAAGTACTGAGTCCTCCGTTATCTACGGGAAATAACGTTCTAAGACCCTCAGTGGATGTCTGAAACCATGGATAGCACTGAACCCTAAATATACTATGTTTTTTCCTATACAAATGATCAAGTTTAATTTATAAATCGGGCACAGTAAGAGATGAACAAGTAATAAAATAGAATGATTATAGTAATATACTATAATAAAAGTAATGTGAATGTGGTCTATCTCTCTCTCTCTCTCTCTCAAAATATCTTACTGTGCTGTACTCACCCATCATCATCTTGTGATGATGTGAGATGATAAAATGCCTACATGATGAGATGAAGTGAGATAAATCACGTAGCTATTGTGACATCGCATCAGCCACTAACCTTCTGACGATACATCAGAAGAAGGCTCGTCTGCTTTGGGTGATGTTGGCTCATCGTGTCATGATGATGTTGATGGCTGGATGTCAGGAGCAGGTGATGTCAACAATGAACAGGCGGGCGGGGTGGATAGGGTGGATATGCTGGACAAAGGGATGGTTCACATCCCAGGCACGATGGGGATGTCAACGACGAACAGGAGGGCGGGGTGGATAGGGTGGATATGCTGGACAAAGGGATGGTTCACATCCCAGGCACGATGGAGCAGGACTGTGAGAGTTTTCATCACGCTAATCAGAATGGTGCACAATTAAAAACTGATGAGTTGTTTATTTCCAGAATTTCCACTTAATATTTTTCGACTGTGGTTGACCACAGGTAACGAAAACCATGAAAAGCAAAACCACAGATTGGGGGGGCCTACTGTAAATGGGTGCAGGCCCCTTTGCAGAGGACTAGGTAACCACTATCACGCACACTTACTATGTGTTGCAGGCTCCTTCTTGGAGATCCGGCCTCTCCTTCACTGAATGGGTTCTGGGTCTGACCTCAAGTCTGGAAACTGAGTAAGGAATCATGGCCTTTTATTGAGGCAGCTGCTTCAGTCTTCTGCTCCTCCATCCCTGAATTATTTCAGCTGTGTAAATTACACAATACTCTTTTTGGCTGCCCACCTTTCCTGCCCCTGGGAACACCATGTTCTAGTAACCACTTTTAGAGCTCTCTGCAGGCTCCCTATTGCCACTCTGACCTTGTTGCTCATTACAGTAATTTTGCCCGCCTTGCTTATGATGTTTAAGTCCCACCACCAGGCTTTGTTATTTCAGGATCCCATCATCCTTGTTGCTATCAGGGAGCCCAGTTCTGTCACAGCATCTTCTCCTGCCAGCCTTGATATATAGAGGACAGCCACCATTGAGCATTTCAGCCATGCTGTCGCCCTTCTCACCAGGGCATTCTTTTTCATTTTGGTAAATGGACAGTCCTCTGGGCCTTCCCATGGAACACAGTTAGCAGGTGGGTTTTCTGGCTTTACCTAGTATATCCATGCTACATGCTCACTTCTCTGAGCCTTTTGACCCCTTTCTCTACCATGTGCCACAGCAGTTCTGGCATTTCTAGTTCACTTAGTGTGAGCTCTTGCTTTTTCCAAGCTTCCAAGAGCCATCCTAACAGTGGGTTAGCACCATCTCCTGAGGTCCTTGCTGAGATGCTAAATCCTGTGTCCTGGGAGGGAGCTCCCTTATTGGCAAACTCTCCTTATCTAACTTCATGCTTCCTCGCCTTGGATTCCAGCACCCTCATGATCTAATCCCATATCTACTCTTCTGATTTCTGCCAGTGACTGTTGGCTGGATCCTGCAGCCTCTTTGGCATATCGTCCCTTTCTTCCCTCAGCATTACTGGATTATGTTGTAACTTGACCCTAGTTACTGGTCCGGCGGACAGAACTGGAGGTGGAGTACCTCCTAAGGCAGGCACATGTTGTCTTGCAAACCAGAGGCTTCAAGCAAGGAAAGAGTGCTTGCCTCTTGTTAAACAAGGATGGGCCACTTGTGCAAGTGCAGAGAGTTTAGAAGAATTTAGGGATTCAAGATTTTCAAGTGCATCAACCCAGACGTTCCCATCAGTATGTCATATATCAGCATCCCACACTTTCCAATCAAGGCTCTGACCTTGGAGTAGCAGACTTGCCAAAGTCGAGAATTCAACCTTCTCCGTAGCTCCACTTATAATTAAGTTCTGGGCCTGATCCTCAGCTTTTTCTGTCCTCAAGCTGCAGGAGATGAGAATCTCTTGATATATGTTGCCAAGGAGGGACTCTGGATTTCGCGCTTCACTTAAATTGGTGATTAATCACCCTCAGCTTTTCATGGTCTTTCTCCAATGCATTGGTAGCCCCCCAGCAATCACTATCTGACTCCATATTCTTTATAGTAATTACTTCTTCCAAACCTCTCAAACGCCTGAGATATTGTATCTGCCAATGCATTCCCTTCCACAGATTTTCCATTCCAGTTCACCACCAGTGACAACTGCACTACTATAGCATGACAAGCACCTACCCAGGGACGGGGTCCTCATTGCCAGGTGACCAGCAAGTAATACAACTCAAAAATCCTATTTTAGGGCCAGCCCGGTGGCGCACTGCTACAGTGCGCCACTTGGAAGCGCGGCGGCACTCCCACCGAGGGTTCGGATCCCACATACAGACCAGTTCCCGCTCACTGCCTGAGCGAGGTGCGGGTGCAGCACCGAGAGTTGTGATCCCATTGCCGGTCCCGGTCCGGTACGGGCGCGACACTGAGGGTTGCGATCCGTTGCCGGACACGAAAAAAGACAAAAAGGAAAACATGCCTGGATCCAGCTGTCCAGGTGCACAGAGGGACTTAGAAGGTGGAAGCTGCCATCATCCTAATACAAGTGGGAAGTGAGGCCAGGGGGCCGGTCAGCGTGATTCACTTGCTCCTGGGTGAGCCAGCGAGCCTTTAATTGGTCCAGGAAAGGGGTCAGCAAACGCTCAATGATATCAATTGCCTTGTTCCAGGGGGGTCCTGAGTAGTACATGGAGCTGGGTCTCAGCTCACCTCACTGTAGGCTGCATCCAGATGGGCCAGGGCTTCAAGAGCAAGCCGGCCATGCTCCCCTGGTGGGCTGTGGTCCTCCACATGCTGGAGAAGGGATGAAATACTAATCCTCCCCCTGCCAGATCCTCCAGGACCCAGGCCCTGGCTGCTTCCCATCCCCCCACCCATGAAGACTCATGACCCAGTCTGTTAAAGACTCTGAAAAGTCCTGCAGACAAGAAACTTGTTTCTCTCTGTTTAACCAGCATTTCCCAGCCTTATTTCAAAATTGGAAAATACTGTTATAGTTAGAAGAAAAATCCCAGATGTAAGTTTAAATGCCAACCTGGATATTTACTTGCAAGCTGTAGCCCCTTTGCCAGTCCGAGCCCTCAGGAAACGCAGACAAGAGAAACTTCCTACCATGTGGGACTAGCTCAGGGACTCCACAGGATGATGTGTGTGAAAGCGTCTGCCACTTAGCCAGAGGTTCGGAAAGTGTAACTTCTCTGCCTCCTCCCCAAGACTCCATGTCCCCAGGGAAGACCCCCCCTCCCAATATGTACCCATCAAAGTCATCAGAACTTTGCAAGCTGCCATCTTCTAGGGATCAGGAGGTTCAACTTGGTCAAGGTTGCCCACGGCTGGAACAACCAAGAGCCCAGAGTCAAGGCTGGAGCTTCTCTCTGCCCTCATCATCATGAAGTCAGAGCACAGATGTCACTCGGTCCCAGCCCCATACCCTGTTAACCTATTCCCATTTCTGGCCTCTCACCCACCCCAAAGGTATGGGCAGGACTCTTGATTTCCATGGGCTTTCCTGCTCCGGGCCCTAACAATAATGGTGGCCGCTGAAGATGGCCTGCTGACGGTTGGATTACTGGTGACCTTCAGAGCTGGCTTGGTTTGGAACATGATTTATAACCAAACTACAGAGAATTCTATTGCAGCAAGTCTTGGGGGGCTACAGCAGCCACCTTCCAAGGTAATCCCCGCACCCCCAGCTGGCTTCCCCCAGTAGGGAATGGGCACATAAAGAGCTGGAAGAATCCACCAAGGATGAAATCTGAGCTCTGACTCTTGCTGGCTATGTGGCCCTGGGCAAGGGACCTAAGTCCTCTGGGCTCAGCTTTCCCCCTTGTAAAATGGGAATGATAATAAAATAGCCTGCCTCAAAGGGTTGGATGGGGACCAAATGAAATAGTGCATAGAAAGTGCTTGGCACAGTACCTGGCACCGAGTAAAGTGGAGCTCACTTAATAAATAGGAGTCATTACTGCTAGGAAGAGAAGCAGAGGCCAGGGACAGTCCAGCTGCCCAATGCCAGAGTCCCCTGGAACTCAGGCCTGCTGCCTCGGTTTCCTCCTCCCCAGATGATTACTAAGGGGCCTCTGGATAAAAAAAAAAAAAAAAAAAAAAAAAAGGATTATCAAGCACAGAATCCATTCTGCATGGTCAGTGCCTGGCCAAACTGCTTATGAATTCTTTTGAATATCACTCCTGTCCTGACCCTAGGGGACAAAGAGTCTTATAAACACTGCAGTTGAGCCTGTCCCCAATGAGTTAGGTTCTCCGTCCCCTCACAGAGGGGCATCTGCACCCCTTACTCTGGGCGGTTCTGGAGTTCAAGCTTTTGTTTGAGCTAAAATGGAACAAGCCTGGGTGGGTGTTGAAACAGGCAGAGTCATCATGACCCCAACAACTGTCCTCACCAGCGGTAAAAAGTCTTCTGGAGTAAGGACAGCAGCAGCCCCAGGAGCTGAACAGGAAGGCAACTGGGTCCTCCCCCACCCCCCAGAGCACGCGTGGGACAGGACCCAGTGAGAAGGGGGAGCTTAGCGATAGGGGAAGAAGCAGAGAGCACAGGAAGGGGGATGCATCTGGGGCTGCTGCCCACGCGTCTTGCAGCAGTCAAGGCACTGGCTGGAGTGGCCCAGGCTGGCTGCACCAGCGCTGGGATGACAGGTGGGGTAGAGATGCCAGGCACACCCCCACACACATACACACTGACACCCACCCACACCCACACCCCACACACACCCACACATACCACATAACACCCATCCACGCATACATACAACACACAACCCACACGTACACATACAAGGGATTTGCCCCCTCACACCCCTCTTATCCAGAATCCTCCTGTAACCCTCCCTAATTGGTCCTCCCTTGTGGGTCTTTGGAAGCCCAAATCTGACTTGAAGCCGAGGGCCTCTGCTCCCTCTGAACATACCCACAGAGTGAGCAGGATGGTGGGAGACTGAGCCCCGCCGGCAGCACGGCCACAGCCCACGGCGCTCGGTCGCCGATGCCAGTTTTCCTCATCTGGCCCAGGCTGGGCTGTTCAGAAAAGCTTTCACATTCATTCTTGGCCTGATCCTCCCAGTAGACCTTCAAGGGAAGTGTCATTATGTCCAGATCACAGTGAGGCGGTTGAGGCTCAGAGAGGGCAATCACCTTGCTCAGGGTCACCCAGCAGGCAGGCCCGGGGCTGGCACATAAGACAGCTCTGATGACTCCCCATCCAGTGATCCTTCCATCCTGCACCCTACACAGGGGCCTGGGAGACAGCTCCAGTAAAGAAGAAGTCAAGACCTGGGGAGGAGCCCAAGGGCCGCTGCTTCCCCTGAGCCTTGCCTCCCACGTTATTTCAAATCTTTGGAGAGAGGAAAGGAGCCAGCCATCCCAGAAAGACCAAGATTACAAAGGTTCTAAGCATGAACTTCAGACCTGGAAAGACTGAGTTAAAGTCCCGTCTGCTCTTCTTCCAGTGTGATGTCACTTTGCCTTCCAAGCCTCAATTTCCCCATCTGTAAAATGGAAGTAACCTGTAAAATGTTTACCTTAAAAAGGTAACCCTATTCAGCTTAGTATGACAATTAATTGAGATAACATCTGGCCGGTCGCAGAAGAGCTGCTCCATAAATCACAGCTATTAGCAAGCACATTAACAAAAGAGGATTATCACACTCTACCTACTTACCGTCCTTCCAAATCCAAAATATACAGCCCCAACTGTCCTCCTTAAACTTTGTATGGAACCAGATAGGGTATGCATAAATAAGGTAAAATGCACATCCGTCACCAATGTCAATTTTGCTTTGCAAATATAGTTTCTTTGCCATGAGCTCAACAATGAGAGGCTGGCTTAGAAGTCTCTCATGTCACCTGGTGTGACCCCAGCACAGCTGGCAGCTGTCCCAGCCTCCTCTCCAGCCCTGCCTGTCCTCACCGGCGGTAAGCTCCATTCCTGCTTTGTGGAGGAGGAGACCTCTCCCCCAGATCTTATGCTGAACCCCAACCTCATCTCATGCAATCAAATTAACAACCTCATTTAGGTCGGGCTCTTCCTTTTCTCTCCATCTCCTCTTTCTTGGTCTTTCTCCCAATCCCAAAGAGACCGGCTGCACCACACTCAGCCAGTGAGCGCCCCGGCCATCCCTATATAGGATCCGAACCCACGGCGGGAGCGCTGCTGCGCTCCCAGTGCCGCACTCTCCCGAGTGCGCCATGGGCTCGGCCCAGACATCTCCTCTTTTGATGCCAATCCTCCCCTTCTGAGGCCGATCCCTCAGCCCCCCATGAGCAGTTGCCTTTCTGGTCTTTCAGAGACATCAGCTGTCCACCTGGCCTTTTTTTTTTTTTTTTTT
>NW_007726249.1:893210-896388 GCF_000696425.1 Galeopterus variegatus
CTGGCCTTTTTTTTTTTTTTTTTGGTGACTGGCTGGTACAGGGATCTGAACCCTTGACCTTGGTGTTATAACTCTGTGCCATAACCGACTGAGCTAACCAGCCAGCCCCCAACCTGGCTTTTTAAGCCCTAGCAAAAATTTTAAAACCCTACATTTTAAAGATACAAGGTAAGAGCTCCAAAGAGCAGAAGTAACTTCGCCCAAGGCTCACAGCCAATGGTGGCAAAACACAGTTACCCAGCAATTCCACTCCTGGGTATATACCCCAAAGAACTGAAAACAGGGATGCAAGTACTTGTACGTGAATACAAGCATAATAACAGCAGCATTATTTGTAATGGCCAAAAAGTGGAAACAGCCCAAGTGTCCATCGACAAATGAATGGATAAACAAAATGTGGTATGTCGGTACAGTGGACTATTACACAGCCGTAAAAAGGAATGAAGTGCTGATACGTGCTGCAGTGTGGATGAACCTTGAAAACACTATGCTGAGTGAAATAAGCCAGACACCCAGATACAAAAGGACAGATCGTATATGATTTCACTTCTATAAAATATCTAGAATAGTCAAATTCATAGAGGCAGAAAGTGGAATGGAGCTTAGTAGGGGTTGTGGGGAGGAGGGAAAGGGAGTTATTGCTTAATAAGGAGTTTCCGCTGGGGTGATGACAAAGTTCTGGAAATGATGGTGGTGATGCTTGCACAATACCGTGAATGTACTTACCACCAAATTATATGCTTAAGAATGGTTAAAATAGTAAAATTTTATATTATATGGATTTTACCACAATAGAAGAATTTTTAAGTAAGGCGACCTGGGTGCAGTTACTGCTCTGCCATTAGTTGGAGTCCAGGTCACCTGCTCTCAGTCCAAAGCTCTGAAGCGCACCTGTCACTTGCCGTTGGCTCCCAGTCCTCGTGTTCAGACCTCGCAGCTACCTTTTCCCCTTGAATCAACAACCCCAACAATAACGCCATTTATCGAGCTCTTCCCCTGGACCAGATGTTAGGGGCATTCTGTGCAACCTCTTGCTTGAACTTGGACGCCCTCTGACTCAGCCCTAGTCTCCGCACTTCCTTCTGCCTTTTCAGTAGGTTCATGTCATCTTTGTTTTAAATATCTGCCCTATTGTCCCCTTCCCCTGCTGTTGCCACCCCTCCCCTGGCTCATATAACTCCTGCCACAGCCTCCCCGTTGCTTCTCCACCCCTGTCTGCCTCCCCTGTAGGACAATCAACAATTCTCAGAGATGGACAGAACTTTTGCCTTCACCTCTTCTGATGCATAAATACTCACACATTCTAACAAAAGTGCCTGTAGTGTCAGCTAGACACATCCAGGAACGGGCAGCTGACTACTCCCTGTGACCTGCAGGTAAAGTCCTAGCTCCTTAGCTTGGCCTTTGGGGATTGGACCCCTGCCCACTTCTCTACTGACTGCCAGACAGGTAACATGCCTAATTTCTGTGTTCCTAAGACATAGCCAGGGCTTGCATTTAACAACTCAGTTTTACTCAACAGCAGTTATTGACTGTTATTGATGGGTATATGAATACAGTGGGAATAAAGATACAGTCCCTGCCCTCATAGAGCTTAAATTCTAGCAAGAGTGACAAACCAACCAGCATAGAAATAGGCTCATATAAATGACAACTATTGATGACTGCTAAGAGGAAAAAGGTAGGGATGTGATGAGAGAAACTAATAGAGGAAACTACTTTGTATACATATTTGATGAATTAACAAGTCAAAGAATTAATTAATTAAATCACTGGATCAAAGAACAGTGGAGAACTCTGATCATACAAGAACCAGTTGTCACTATGGACACTGGAGCCAGATGGCTTGAGTTCACGTCCTGGATGTACCACTCACTAGCTGGGTGACCTTGGGCAAGTCACTTAACCTCTCTGTGCCTCACTTTCCTCACTGATAAAATGTGGGAATAACAGTAGTATCTCAACTCATAGGTTATGAGTCCGTTTTTGCTCCGTAACAATCAATCTCACGATCTCAGCGTTGTGTGATCTCTATATTCACTTTCTTTCTCACAGGTTTGAGGGTCAACTGAGCTTCTGCAGGGCGTGGACAGCATCAGCCAGTCTTGGCTGCAGGTCACAGATTGAGTGCGGATCAGCTCCTTGTGTTTCCTCACTTTCCATGGACCAGTGGCTTCCTGGAGTCTGTCTCTGTCATAGAGAATTGCAGGAGCATAGGAAGACAAGCCAAACCCACCCAGCACACTAAAACCTTTGCAAGCATCATGTCTACTAACACGACAAGTCACACGGCCAAACCCATATCAATAGAGTGATGTACTAGTCTTCTGGGGCTTCCGTAACAGAATGGCACAGGTTGGGTGGTTTAAACAACAGAAATTTATTTTCTCACAGCTCTAGAGGCTGGAAGCCCAAGACCAAGGTGCTGTCAGGGTAGGTTTCCAGTGAAGGCTCTCTTCCTGGCTTGCAGACGGCCACACGGTCTTTCCTCTGTATGCGTGGACACCTTGTGTCTCTTCCTCTTATGAGGACACCAGTTCGATTGGATTGGGCTTCCACTCAGATGACCTCATTTAACCTCAATTACTCCCTTAAAGGCCTGTCTTCAAATACAGTCACACTGGGGGTTAGGGCTTCAACATATGGGGGATATGGGGGTGCACATAATTCAGTGCATAATAGGTGGGGAAAAATACTACCCCTACTCTAGAGAGAGCTGCCACCAAGCCACATGGCAGAGACTGAGGGGCATAATTCTATTCCAGGGAGTGAGGAAATGGCAGCAGTAAGCTCACCTACCACGGGTCATAATGAGGGATAAATACATTCATTCACGTAAAGTGTTTAAGACAGTGTTTGCATTCAGTAAATGCTAAACAAGTTTGGCTATTTGTTATTTTGTAGGTTAGCTAAAATACCTACCTTGTGATGGTTTCACAGATGTATATATATGTCAGACTTATCAAGATGTGTATTTTAGGGCCGGCCCGGTGGTGCACTGGAGAGTGCGCCACTTGGGAGTGCGGCGGTGCTCCCGCCGAGGGTTCGGATCCCATGTGGAGACCGGTTCCCGCTCACTGGCTGAGCGCGGTGCGGGCGCAACACCGAGGGTTGCGATCCTGTTGCCGGTCCCCAGTATGGGCGCGACACCAAGGGTTGCGATTCCGTTACCGGTCAG